>NC_092508.1:67828318-68128318 GCF_047511675.1 Marmota flaviventris
TCATGTTTTAGGATCTGTCAACAATAACCAAGCATGGAGTTATTTTCTTTTCTCTTGAACTGCTGCCACAATAGATTTTAAATCCCACTTCTTTCCTCTTAAGTGAAAAACTGTGCAGCCAGCCTGTGGATTAGCCATTTATACATATGTCTCACAGAGATCTTCATGGTCATGTAATTAATGTGATTATAATTTCATATCCAATGTCTATCTCCACAACCAGACTATAAGCTTCTTTAAGTCAATCCATCTTGTATATGGCTGTGTTCCCAGTGAACTGCACAGTACATTGAGCCCTGCAGTCCACAAAAGCTATGAACAATCTAAGATGGTGGTGGTAAGCAAAGAGTAGGGAAATGGTACTAAAGGACTTTCTAACAAATTCCTTTGATAAAAAGAATGAGAAAGAGAAAGGTATATAAAGATGTACTAGAAAACAGGGTTCTGAGGTTTTGAGGACAAGAGATCAGTGATGGAGAAACATCTGACTGTGGGTGATTGAGTTTGAAGCTCCTTGTCTGTATAAGCATAGTGCATCTTATTGTAGCCAAGTGAGCGTTGAGAACTGAACTCTACATAGTAAAATGGGAAGATGTTAAAGTGGTGTAAACATGAAAAAAATGAACAAAGAAAATGTAAACTGTTAAAAACATTTAACAGAAACTCAACTATTTATCACTGTTTAAAAAAATAAAACAAAACAAAACATGATTTAACCTCTGATACCTAAAAAGAATACAGCAACAATCCTGGTCACCATCTCATTGTGCACTAGCTAAATTTTGAGATTTTTTTTTTTTTTTTAAGAAATATGCAATATATAATTTTACAAGTCTGTTGCCTATGCAGCATAATTATCCATTTAACCTAAAGAGAAAACTAAGGATGTTTGTATTCATGATTTTGATTTACAATTGAAAATTTTTAAAATAACATTCATATTATAAATCTGTATTACGGAGGCAATTTCTAGAAACTACATTCGATATACTAAGAGTCTGACACGAGTTAATCTATAAGTCTGTTTTAGTTCTGTTCTCCTGCATGAGCATTACAAAGGTTCCAGTATACTTAGGGATCCCTGAATCAAAGCACTGTATGAGCAGAAAGTAGTGCACGTATTATTAACCTTTCTGTGCTTGTTTCCTCATCTGTAATATGGGGTTAATGATATTTCTGTACCTCACAAGAATGTTGTGCGAATTAATGTTTGTAAAGCCCTTTAAGATCCACGGATGAAAGATGCCATAAAAGTCCAAAGGTGATAATATTATAGTTATTGAAATTGGAAACACCAATAATGCTGGGAACTGAATATATATTTGGTTGCAAGGCACCCAGTAGATTATGAATTCAAAAGCACAGAAGCTTACCATTTCAAAATTAAGGTATATATATATATATATATATATATATATATATATATATATATATTCCTAAAGAGATACTCCATGTATGTTATAAGCCAAATGGATGTAATTTGTTCATAACTGACAAAAATACAGTACCAGAGTCCATGTTCTTTCCTCGCTTCTTTATAATAAGTACTGCTATGGAATCCACTAGATCTATACTCAAAATTGTTTATAAAATATCAGATTGGGCTATTTAGAAAGAGACAGAACATGACGTGTTAGAAATGCTAAAATTGTTTAATAAAATCATCATCTGCACTTCTTTTATTACTGCTGATTTGTTTTTACATTTTGAACCACTTGAATAGTTTATAAATATTAAGCACAAAATATCTAACAATAATATTTGAAAACAAAAAAATGATACATATTATCAAATGTCTATGCTTATCTGAACTAAGTTTTATGTGAATCTTAAGTATTTCCTAAAAGCCAAGAATACAAAAAGAGAGAATAAAATATGTTTTCTAATACAGGGGCTGAAATTTAAATTAATCAAGTATCACATAAAATATATGATATGGTTATCTATTCATCCATCCACTAAACAATTTGATCATTCACTAAATAATAGTATTTATTTGTATACCCCAAACTATAGTGATTTAAGATACAAGATGTAGAATACATGTGAGACATGTATGTTTATTTGTGGAGAATATAGAAACATGAAGAACATTTCATTACTAAACTTTACAATGATTACCTCTAGAAAGTCGCTCAGGATTTGAGGAAGTGCGGAAGAGTTTTCAATTTAAAAAACTGTCACAGTGGGGCTGGGGGTGTGGCTCAAGTGGTAGCATGCTGGCCTGGCATGTGCGCTGCTGGGTTCGATCCTCAGCACCACATACAAATAAAATAAAGTTGTTGTGTCCACCAAAAACTAAAAATAAATATTAAAAATTCTCTCTCTCTCTCTCTCTCTCTCTTTTAAAAAAAACTGTCACAATACTGTATTAGTTGATTTTGTTAAAAGAAAGCATGTGTAAATTTTGATTTACAACCACCACAATTACAGAATAAAAAGTATGTTTGAGAAGTTGAAAAATAAAAATGAAGGTTGTTGAGATCAAACTAAATAAAAGAAGAAAATTAAAATTCAAATAGCATACTTAATTTATTATCAAACAAATTGAAAAGGGAGGACAAATAGTTAAAGGGAGGATTCGTTGTCCTTGACTATAATTCGGTAGAATTAACATACACATGTGTTTTTGTTTTTTCAAGATACTTCTTAGAGAGTTTCTTAGATTTAATTAGAAGGAATGCAATTTTGTCTTTTAATCCATTGAAGCACAATTTTCAACTAAGTAGAGAAAAGGTTAACTTCAAATGATAGTGGCAACCCAGTCAAGGAAAAACAACAGAGTTCACAATTAAGTCAAGGAGTCAAACAAACGTTATATTTAGAAAGTCAAGAGCTTTGTTTTGGCTGCTTTAGAGGTTTTCCCCAATTTATGGGAGGTTCAAGGTTACCACGCTCAGCATACAGAGCTCAAAGTCCTTCCAGAGTTTATTCAATATTCAAGTTCAAAGATTTAAATGTATATTAAAAATAAAATTTTGAAACCTGGGACTACTGACTTTGTAAGAGTATAAGTAAATTTTAGTAAAAGGTCACCTGGGCCAGCATATTTTGAGACAGCTAATAAAGCAGAGAAAGCTATATTTAGAAATAAAAAATTAAGGAGCACTAAAACATGTCTTATGTCTTACCAAAAATTACTAGTTAATGCATGCTTATTTATAAATAAGATACTTCCTAGAAAATATAAATAATAGTAAATAGAATGGAGATATTATATGACCTGAATTCTATTTCTTTTACTCTAATAACAGCTTTTAAATAATACATTGTTTCACCTCTGCTCTTGACTTCTATGTTTATCACAGTTTTTTTTTTTTTTTAACTTACAAACTTCTTGGTTAATATTTGGAAAGACTATGGAGTGCAAAGAGATAAAATACACTAAATAGAAAGAGGACAGTGATATTTCATTTAATCTTTTTTTAAAAAAATTATTAGTATACATATATATGATTACTTATTTCCAACAGAATGTGTTGGATTGTAATGAAGAGATCAGTTCCTTACACAGTGAATAGCAAATAGGTAATGGTAATAACATTAATGAATGGCTTAAGTAAAGATTGTTCCTAATGAAATTGTTGACTAACCCATATGAAATGAATATAAGAAAATGTTAACTCCTTTGATGTTTACTTCTTTTTACTTAAGCTACACTCCTATATTTTCCCTTCTTTGTATTAACAAATATAACTTTTCTTATATAGAAAAACTGACTATAATCATTCCTTCATCCACTGATCTCCCAAGGACATGTAAAATATAGCAAATATCAAGCATGGATCGCTCTAATTACTCCTTTTCCATCTTTACCAACTTATCTTTTCCTATACCCTTAATTTGGTTATTCTTTCAGGTTCTAGATGCAATTTTCTGCTCATTCTATGTGCATTTCAAACTTCTATAATCTCTTCCAGTGACTCCCTATCTGATCACTTCAATCTCAAATATTCAATTGTTTTATTTGTCCTGAATGCACCAATCACCCCCTAACATAGAGGTTGGCAGACTATGGCTTATGAGACAAATCCAACCTGCCACTTATTTTTTGTAAAATTTTATTGGAACACAGCCTAAGCCATTCTTTTATGTATTGTCTATGGCTTGTCTCGTGCTACAGTGTCAGTCCTGTAGGCACATCAAAGACCACCTGGCTCACAAAACTTAAATATATCTATCTATCCTTCTACAGAAAAAAAAAAATTGCCAACACTTACTCTTATATATCAAAAAGCAGTCAAGGATTTTCTTCTTTCTTTTTTTTTGGCTTTGTTAATGGCTTTGTCTTTGATACCTAAAACAGTGTTCAACACAGAGTAGACATGTGGTAAATATTTGCAAATAAGTTAGCAAATCTCCTTAAATGTCCCAAGTACTGAACAATGCCCTGAGCATGCACAGGTTTTTTATCCTTATATATTCTTTGCAATCCTGTTAAACTTTCCTGTTCCATTTTTTATTCTTTTTTTTTCCATCCCTAGCACCAAAAAAAAAAAAAAAAGATACTGTTTGTGACCCACCAAGTTGATTTCTGCAATCTTTTGATTCAAGTGGGTTATGAACTCCCATTTTTTACCCCAAATACAAGTTGCAGAATCACATTGGTCACACATCCACATTTTTACATAATACCGTATTAATGACTATTGTATTCTGCTACCTTTCCTATCCCCTACTATCCCCCCTCCCCTTCCCTCTCATCTTCCCTCTCTACCCCATCTGCTGTTGTTTAATTCTCTCCCTTGTTTTTTTTTTTTCCCCTTTCCCCTCACAAACTCTTATATGTAATTTTGTGTAACAATGAGGGTCTCCTTCCATTTCCATAGTTTCCCTTCTCTCTCCCTTTCTCTCCCCCCTTTAATAAAATGAAAAAATACGCAAAAATGATAACCACTATTCCATATATTCTCATTCCTTAAACTTCAAAAGTATTAATTCCTGTTCATTTTCAACCAATGGCATCAATCTTGACCTAGAAAATAGATGTAGTCAGAATAGAACCACATTATATTACAACAATTACATATGCCAACCAATTTTTATATATATATATATATATATATATATATATATATATATATATATATATATTTTTTTTTTTTTTTTTCTGTCTTTCTGTCAAAGTAGACTACCTAGTCTACATCCCAACAGCTTAAGCCTCTTTTCTTTACTCCCCTTTATGCAAAGCTAATTATAAGTTTTCTATACTTGCTTAAGCACTTTCCATCCTCTCTTTAATTTACTATAAGGAATTCACCACTCAGTGGAAACTCACTTCACAATTTTACCAACAATCTACCTTGCCAAAACCAATGGTCAATTATCAGTCCTCATGTTACTTGACTGTTAAGCATTTGATAAAGTTGATCATTGCTTCCTTCTTAAAACACAAATCTCCTTACATCCAGGATATGGAATTCTTCTGTTTTTTCTTCCTGCTTTATAGACTACTCTTTATCAGTATGCTATGTTGTTTCTAGCTTTGCTTCTTGATCTCTAAATTCAGTGCACTCAAGGCCTAAAATCCTCCTCTTTTCTATTTACTCCTTAGAATTATCATTCACTTGTTTAATGTTAAATAACATCCAAATGTTGTTATCACCTAGGACTCTGGAAGAAAAAAAAATGCAAATTCTATGTGGATAATTTAAAGAGAGTTTAATTAAGGCAATATTTATTTACAAGATGGACAGGATTTCAAATAACACAAAGGCTGATACAGTATGATGGAGTAAACAACAGCAGAGCTCTGTTTTACAATGGTGTGCTGGAGCAGGCTTGCACTGGCTCATAAGTGAGCCTGAAATTTTTGCAAGTTTGCATGATTCGGTTGTTAAACACAGCCATTACTAAAAAAAAAAAAAAAATCTCTTATCACTTACCTACCTAACTCATAATTCTGTAAATTATATTTTTGAAGAGTAATAAATATTTAAAACCTATAGTTTTCCAATTATTTTTCTATCATGTTTTTGATACTCGCATCTCTTTACCATTAGATGATGGAATAGTACCTTACAATATCCTTGCATCTCTTCCTAACTTAACATTCAACGAATTCACATTCACACCTTAAAATTTGTGATGGAAAATTGTTTACACCACAGAAGTCAGCAAATGTAAAATTCAGGGTTTGAGTTATTGTTCTGTAGGTTATACAGACCTAAGAAAGTAATGGATACAATATTAAAAATTCAAATTACTTAAAAATGTTTCAAGTATGTAGTCATTATATTAGAAAGAATAATTTTGAAATTTGGTAACATATTATTCCAGTGGTCTAAAGCTATTATCAATTCAGTCAAGAAGTCACTCACATAATTTACAAATGAGTTACAAAACCACTCTTCTTTAATTCACTTTCATCTTAAGCATTCACACAAATGAAAATATTAACCAAAAACGGTTGGATTTTTCATATCTGCTTATCAATTGTAAGAGATCAACAAAAATCAACACAAACATTCTTTGAAAATCAGGTGGTTCTGAGAAACTTATTGTATTGCATATTTTATTTTTATTTGTAAACTGTGTTCTTATATCATTTATATCAGAAAATTTTAAACACGCTTTTACACCTATCTGTCTATATACATATTGTTTTTAGAGTTGCAGTTTTTAGATATTTACCAGCATACCACTATGCTATCACCTCTTTGAGGCCCGAGGGAATAAAAACAAAAGTTTAAAAGAAACTTAAGAAAGCTATGTAGAGGGAGCCATCTAAGAGAACCTATAATTTTTAATAGAGGAATACAGAAAGACTTTGGTGATAAAGTCAGAAATTAGGGGGAAAAGAGGAAGATAAACACTCCTCACATTACCCTCTCTTTCCATTCTTCCACTAGGGCCGCTCATTTGGAGAATCCAAGCATAGACCAAAGGGCAAAAGAGCTTATCTATGTAGTCCATGTAGCTTAGCCTTCTGGAGCACAGAACAAGAAGGAGAATGGTCAAGTCGATGTGAAGCAGTAGATGAAATTAGCTAGAAGAGTCAACCCCTTTTGTATCTCATACACATTATTGTGCTTCATTAGGTGAAAAATCCATATCTCCAAGACAGAGGTCAGAAATAGGCTGGATAATGGTCACCAAAGACATTAGTTTCTAGTTCCTAGAAAATATAATATTTACCTTGCTAGGAAAAAGTGTAAAAATATATATATTTAAGTAAAGAATCTCCTCCTGGATTATCTGGAAAGACTCCAAATACCATTCAAAGTATTATAAGAGAGAGAATGACAAATATTCTACCATTAGGCTACACCCATAATCCAAATCCCAAACCCAGTGAATTCTGACTATAAATAAGAAACTGGAAGAAAGAATGAACAGATTCTTCTTTAGAGCTTTGAAAAGGAGTTCAGTCCATTCACCACTTTGATTTTGGCCCAGTAATATTTATTTTTGGACTTCTGGCCTTCAACACAGTGAGAGAACACATTTTAGTCATTTTAAAACATTTAGTTTGTGATCATAGCGCATCTCATATAAAGTATAAGTGGAATAAGAAATAGAGTTAATTAACATAAAATGTAATTGCTATATTTGCACTTCTGTATCTAGTTTATCTACTACTTTGGAATACGTTATATGGAACTTCCCATGAAATCATAAGTGTGAGATTAAGGAAGAGAGTTTAGCAGGTAGAACCAGTAAAAATCTGAGATGTCTGCTTCTGCATTTTACTTATATTTCTGATCTTGTATGGTATCATTTATAACACATCTATTTTATAATAGGATGGTTCTATATACTTCCGATTAGGATTATATAAATTAGAGAGCACCAATTGAAGATGAAAAATTGTATTATTGTATAGCACTTTGGATATATATGGTCAGGTATTTAGCCTTACCTAGGTCCAATAGCAAGTAAATGGTTTTTTTTTTTTTTTGTTGTTGTTGTTGTTGTTTTGTTTTGTTTTTGTTCTTTCCAGAGATCAGTATTTTAAAATTAAAGGGCATTTTACTCCAAAATTGTCTAGGTCAACATTGATTTTTCCTATTGAAAATTGCCAGAGGCTGCATGAAGAGAGCAAAAGAACTAATTAATCAGCTCACATAGCTTACTCTCATGTGGCAATGTGCACCATGTCTTAGCATCACCTCTGGAATAGAGAAGATAGCCACCATACAGAATTATTTCAGTTTTTAAAGATACTGGTACCCCTCTTACAAATGTATTCCTTAAACTTTTGATAAAGAGCATGTTCTCAGTTAATCCCTCAGGGGAAATTCCTCAGGGGATTTCCTGATACTGATTTATTCTATTCTTATTAAATATTTTTGGCCTATAATTGTGAGTAATATAAATAAAAATTGGTAGACCAGATTTTACATAATAAATCCATTTCAGTATTTGCATTTTCCTGAGACTTGATTTTTTCCGTATTGTGCCAGAGCAGTTACATTATTCTACATTATTGAATGTAGGCCACGATGGATCAAGACCAGGATTCAAATGCCCAACCTAGTGAACTACTGACAACATTCTTAGGTGCTCAAGGCCCAAATCCTGAGTGAATAAAGCATTCTCAACAACTTCAACCATATATTTCCCCTCTTGGTCTAATACCCATACTAGTTACTTCCTTTTACGTTCTAAAGACTCTTACGAATAGAAATCAATGAGGTTCTATAAATTTTATGTTGTGTAGGATATTTCTTATTTCCAGTCCAGCCTTGTAGACCTCCTTTGTCTCCATCATAATGTAATACTTACAATCAGTCTAGGGGTAGTTAGGGGTAGTGGAGGTTGGTTGTAGGCAGAATAAGCACAGCTTGCAAGGCAGGTACTTTAGACCCAGTCATTAAAAGGCTGATTCACAGGAAAGAATGTCTTTGCTGGAAAGGGAAGTTCAAGGGATGTAGGAATTCAAAGTTCTCAGCCTCATTTTTTGTCTGTCCAAATGTACCTATTTCAACACATGAAATCATTTTCCTTCATACCGGTTGCTTTACCTTGGTATAAAAGATCGAGTGAGTTTAGTTGACCATCAGATTTTCAATTCCCACACTCAAGCCATGGACTTGATCCCTAAACCTATCTTCCCAAATTCAGGAGATGAGTGATTCCTTCAAAGCTGACAGAGACTTGATTTTTCCACATATGATCTCAGTTGGATATTTTAGTTTCTCCTTTTCTCTTTGTATACTCTGTTGGGTCATCAAAAGAAGCCAGAGGATGCCATCATCTTTGCAATCACCAGTGTTGCCATAGTGATAAATGCCACAGCTATGTGAATGCACAACACCTTGCCCCCTCCACTAGTGATAATTCAAATAATCGTAATGCCACTGAATGTCAGGGGTTACCCATGCCCCATCATCCCACCCCTCAAACCCTCCACAGGAAGGTTATCAATATACTCCCAGGTGTGAGATGCAATCCCAGAAACTTATTTAACAGTTCCTGAGTCCACTTCCAGTAACATTTATTTTTCTATCCTTATTATATTGTAGTCAAGGGGCCAGAAAACTAATGTTTTATTTTCTTTCCCAATAGGAAACAGATGGCATACTATAATCAGTGGAGGGTTTAACTGATTATCCTATACTATAAATAGGGATTATTTATAGGGAGTAGAGAATCCATAAGGCATAATGAAATACCAAAGGATAAGAAATATCAGGGATCTATTAAACACCCCTGTTTCTAAAAAGGTAAGGAAGCGGATGTATACTGGAAACATGAGCAAACGAGGTCGAACAGGCTACTTGACGAGCTATGACACCTAGTTGAGGAAACCAGACAGCCCATGATAGAAACATAGAAAGGGAACACAGTTAAGTACCTCAACTTTTCCTTTTTCCTTTCCATTGTAGAGGGTTCCCTTTGACAGAAATTAATCAGAATCCAGAGGAAAAGAGACTATAATTGTCTCTTGTGACATAGATCAAAAAAAAAAAAAAATGGAAAAGAAACAGAAGCTAACTAGAATTATATTGATTATCTGCAACTCAATATTGCCAGGCCCAATCTCTCTCAGAAGAGTCAGATTTTTATACCCAAATTGCCTGTCCAATATTCCCTTTGGATGTTTACTAAATATCTCAAATTTAACATATTCAAAAAGAAAGTCCTGGTTATGTCCTTCTTCTCTCACCTCTCCCTCTCCTGTCTTCCTATCTTAACAAATGTCACCACAACACCCCCAATTGCTCTGTTCAAAAGTATTAGAATCATGCTTGATTTCTAATACTTCTTTGCATGTTCCATCAAGTTCTGTCGCTTCTGAGTCAAAAATATACCTAAAATCATAAGACTTCCTCTTACTTCAAGCACTACTGTTCTATTCCAAGTTATAGGTGTCACCTTGAATGTTACAGACACCATCAACCTGAGTCCATGTTTCTTCTCTTGTCCCCTATACTCTAACATTCTCTTAAAACCGAGAGTGCTCTTTTAAAAACAAATCATAGTGCTATCACCATCCCGCTCAGCGTGCCCCATTAAATTCAATAGTAAACCCAAACTCATTATCATGGTTTAGAAGGCCCAATACATGGTCTGTATATACTGCTTTATTTTTAGCTACCCCAAACCTCTCACTGATCTTTTTGCTTTCAGAAAACACTCTTATTACCATAGTAAGCTTGTTGTATCTTTTCTTCCTGATACTTATAGTGCTATTCCTCAGATCTTCAACTGATTCTTATATTATTCATTTTACTATGTCATGTCATGGCACATCATGTTAAATGGCCATAGGTTCCTCTCTGATCACCGTATGTTAAGTAACACATACCACTATCATTCTTTATTCATTTATTTTGCTCTATTATTCTTCAATATCTGAAAGTATATTACTTATTAGTTTCTTATTCTTTATGTTTCCCACTAGAATATTATCTTCTAAAGAGAGGTCTATGTTATCTCTCTATCCTTAGTGTGTATGATAGTGTCCAGCTCATAAATGGTCCTTGATAAATATAGTCAAATATATCATAACAGCATAAAGTAGATAAAAAAAGTCTAATCTCATATTAAAAGAGATTTCGTGCAAGGATAAGGTAAGGAAATGACCAAGATAAGTCTTGGTACCTGCTGGTAGGGAGTTTCATGGACTAACTCCTATCATTTAATTCTTGGTTTTATTACATATTTTGAATATGTGAGTAAATCAATACATACCTAAATATAATATCTTAGGTCTTTCATGTAGCTATTCCAAAACCCTGGCACTCAATGTTTCCGCATATAAATTCATTATCTCCTTTCCATTCAAACCATGTCGCTTCTCCTTTATTTTCTTATTTTGGTAATGATACAATAATTCCTTAATCAACAAGGCTAGAATTCTCATAAAACTTTAAGTTCAACCAAGTCAAGTAAATTCAATATTAAATAATATGGCTTGACCCTGTTTCTCCCTTTTCATTTTCTTTGATACTCCCTGGCGCATGCTTTCTTAAATTTTTGTTAATATTATTTGAATGAAAAGGACTAGATGATTCTGTTTCATATGTGGAAACCCTAATACCAATATGATGGTAGTTGGAAGTGGGACAATGGGTGGTAATAGGTCACAAGGGTGGTGCCACTATGGATGGAATATTTGTTCTTATGAGAGGATACTCTTTTTGTGTCATGAGGATACAATAAGAAGTCTTTGTTCTGCAAATGGGCCATCACTAGAATACAAACATCAGGACATTCCAGTCTTTGAATTTTCATTTCCAGAGCTGTGAGAAATAAATTTCTGTTTTTTTTTTTTTTCCTTTTAAGCCACCCAGTCTATGGCACTTTGCTATAGTAGCTTGCACTAAGGCATTAATCTTTCCTGTATGTTGTATAATACATCCTAAAAAGTGTTGGTGGAGTATTTTCTAAAATCCTTAGTCATTCAACATTATGTGCATCCAAGTTTAATCTCCAGAATAAGATTACATCTTGCATCCTTATGTCTGGTATCTCAAATTCACCATGCACATTCTTATCTCCATGTTGCTTCTACGATGCTTCCATTTTTCAATTCTCTGCTTTTATGCATTCCAAATTAATTTTGCATTAATTTTTCAAAGATAAACTTAACCAGTATTTTTTTATATACCATTCCTTATTTTCCCTATTAACACCTAACTGATC
Organism: Marmota flaviventris; assembly: GCF_047511675.1. Taxonomy (NCBI): domain Eukaryota; kingdom Metazoa; phylum Chordata; class Mammalia; order Rodentia; family Sciuridae; genus Marmota; species Marmota flaviventris. The sequence continues at coordinate 67,840,412 of NC_092508.1, forward strand.
TCCCTCTTTTATTTTAATGTACAGCAACTATGCCTCTCTTGACTTGAAGTATAGTTACCTATATTTTGCCTGTCTTTGTTACTATCTCAAAAATATACTGAAACCTAGGACTATGGCTATTTCATTGTTTGATTTCTCCAGATTCCTTAACATAACACCAGGCAATATATATAATAGGCATTCAGTAAACATCTGTTTCAATGAAATTACAAAGAAAGATTGAAGAATTTCATCTTATGTTACTAAATATATCTACTTAATCTTTATTGACAAATTCAATATACATTTGCAAATTTTCTGGTAACTCCCCTAAAGAAGAAGCAATGAACTCAAACCTCTAAAGTAGCACTTTGCCTTTTAAAATACTTCCAGAACTGCTCATTGAAGACTCATAAAGCCTTCTCAACTGTGCTACAACTGATCTCAACTTTTTCAGACAAAGTCACTAGATTTAGTCTTTTGATTCCAAATGGCCACTGAGATCATACCAATGCATAAGTATATAGACATGCCAATTTTGATAAAAGTTGTCAGAAACGGTATAGTCAAGTACTAAGAAATCAAGAAACATGATTTTGTGGCAGATCACCTCTCTTACATTTGGTAATCTTAGTAAGTAAGTTATATATTTTTCAAAATCAAGCAAATATATTTTATTACTAAAGAGGAATTGCTATTTAAAAGGTAATTAATACCTATACATCCATAGTGTTAAACTGTAAAATTGATAATAAGCAGTCTTAGTATGATCTTTAGCTCCATTTTTCCTATTAGAATTAACACAGATTTGTAGGATTCTTTGATTAAAAAAAAAAAAAGTTGCTGTAAAAGGGTTTTAGATGCTTCCCTATTGAACTTTACATTGCAACCATGTTGGAGAAGTTCAGACTAGATCATAGGTGACCTTTGTTTTTATGGATTAGATCTGGAATACACCCTCAAAAGTTTATAAGATCTGAAATATACCCTCAAAAGTTGAAAACTTGGTCTCTCATGCAACCATGTCCAGAGGTGGAGGTTTGGGGAAGTTACTGGATTATGAGGGCTGTAACCTCATCAGTGGATTAATTCATCTGATTAATTAATAATTTGAATAGACTACAAGAAGAACATAGAACTAGGTAGGTGGGACATGATGGAAGAAGTAAGCAGGTCACTGGGGATGTGCCTTTAGGGACTATATCTTGTCTCTGGCCTCCTTCTCTCTCTCCTTCCAAGCTGCCAAGAGCTGAGCTACTTTCCTTCTTCTTCTTGCATGATGATATTCTATCTCATCTCAGGCCCAACGCAATGGAGCTTGCTGACTATGAATTGAAATGTCTGAAATTATGAGACAAAATAAATCTTTCCTCCTCAAAGCTGTTCTTTTCAGGTATTTTAATCATAGCAATGAAAGACCGATGAATACAGTTACTATTCTATATTTAGAAAAGCTGAATGTCAAGAATCTACACATATATCTTAATTTAAAAAAAAAAATATTTATTTTTTAGTTGTAGTTGGACACAATGCATTTATTTTACATGTTTATTTTTATGTGGTGCTGAGGATCAAACCCAGGGCCTCTTACATGCTAGGCGAGCACTCTACTGCTGAGCATAAGCCCAGCCCCCATATATTTTAATTTTGATCATAATTTCTTGAGATTGTGTTCCATCTTCTAAGGATACATTAAAAACAGATTTTTTGATCCTCTTCTATAATGTTCTATATAATGTTCAGAAAGGTTGTTAGCAATGTAATTGAAGTTATTCTCCTCCATATTAGATGTCAATATTTTGGATTGGAAAACTGTTTTATTAAAATCCATTGCAATTATAGCAGAGAGTAAAACGATAGAAACACCAGTTAACACACATTTAAGTGGCAAAGCTATGCAACGGATGCTATTTGTTTCATGAGCATAAGATAGCTATATTTTTTTATTTGCCATAAACAATTAGCTAAATATAGGGGTTCATTACAAATGTAATTCATATTGTGTACGTAACATTTCTTATAGAAATATTGTCATTCTGTCTTTATTTCAATAATTTGTGTATTCTTTTAAGTGAATTTAATGCTTGCAGTTATTAAGTAGAATTAAAAAAATAATAAGTTAAAGCTATTATAATCGAACATTATTAGATTGTTCATTTTGATGTCATAAAACTTTCCTAAATTCCTATTATTGTTGATATTTTGCAAATGTCTGCTTTCCCGCAAAATTATGGTTAAGTTAGCAAAGCTAATCTGATGTAAGCTATAGGTACAGAAATACCAATGTTCTAGAACAGAATTCTAAAAACAAATGGGGGTGTGGGGAGCTGGGGATGTAGTTGAAGGGTAAAACACTTGCCTAGCACGTTCAAAGTTCTGGGTTTGATCTTCAGCACTACAAAAATAAATAAATAAATGAACAAACAAATAAAATTTTAAAATAAAGAAACCAAAAGTAAGGTTATGAAGAGGCTTAGAGGTTATTTACAGGTGAAACATGTAGTAGACAAAGAGACAAAGAGTGAAGAAGATAAGATTGAGAAACAAGACAAGAATGATGAAGTTATGTAAGAAGGTGTTGAGAGATAATTTTGATAATTAGAAAAATATTAACAAAACGAGCACCATGGAAAAGAAACTCAACAAAGCAGAGCGAAGGAAAGAGTTTTAGGATATTAGAATGGTATGTCAGTTCTAGGAAGGCTGGAAAGGCAAGTCTAGCAACTTCTGGAATGTTACAAATTGAAAAGAGAAGAGAATAAAAGGACAAAACAGTATCAGTTTTCTGAGAAGAACAAAGACAGGATTAATACAAATTTTCCCCCAGGTAAGGAGCAGTAGGACAGTAACCCTGATTTTACTACCAAATAGATCTAGCACAGAGGGATGGAACAGGCATGGTACCATTTTAGAATTAAGAGAATAATTGATGGAATGCAAATTATGATGGCTTTTTTGTGATATAAAAGCTATGTGGGAAACACCACGTGCCTTTAAATTGAAGCAATGCTGCTTAGAATTGTTACTTTAATATTTTTTTTTTAAGACTTGAGGTGTAATTTAGACATGTTCTCTTTCACATATGGGGAAAAACATGTACATAATGAAAATATCAAAATACATAGAATGTGCACATGTATTACTAGTAAATATATTGAATTTATAAAATTGCTCTTAACCCTTGAAAGACTGAAGCCAAGTCATTTAAAATAGGCATTTCCCCCTTCAAAATTTTAATACCAATTGAGCATATTCAGATAATCTGAATTTGGTCCTTTCCAAATGTATTCTTCATGTTAACAAATGCATTTCATTCTTGCTGATTTTATTCCCTTCTAGATAAAATGTTTGTTTACATTAATACTGACTAAATTACAGCTTACTTTCTTTTGCTCAAATCTGTCACCAAACAATGATAAGAGGCTTGCCAATTCCAGTGACGTGTAAAGCACTGTCTTATTATTTTATATCTCTTTTTTTTTTAAATTTTTTTTTTATTGTTGGTTGTTCAAAACATTACATAGTTCTTGATATATCATCTTTCACACTTTGCTTCAAGTGGGTTATGAACTCCCATTTTTAGCCCATATACAGATTGCAGAATCACATCAATTACACATCCATTGATTTACATATTGCCATACTAGTGACTGTCATGTTCTGCTACCTTTCCTATCCTCTGCTATCCCCCCTCCCCTCCCCTCCCCACACCTCTTCTCTCTCTACCCCCTCTACTGACCTTCATTTCTCCCCCTTGTATTATTTTTCCCTTTCCCCTCATTTCCTCTTGTATGTTCTTTTGTATAACCCTGAGGGTCTCCTTCCATTTCCATGCAATTTCCCTTTTCTCTCCCTTTTCCTCCCACCTCTCATCTCTGTTTAATGTTAATCTTCTTCTCATGCTCTTCGTCCCTACTCTGTTCTTAGTTACTCTCCTTATATCAAATAAGACATTTGGCATTTGTTTTTTAGGGATTGGCTAGCTTCACTTAGCATAATCTGCTCTAGTGCCATCCATTTCCCTGCAAATTCTATGATTTTGTCATTTTTTAATGCAGAGTAATACTCCATTGTGTATAAATGCCACATTTTTTTAATCCATTCGTCTATTGAAGGGCATCTGGGTTGGTTCCACAGTCTTGCTATTGTGAATTGAGCTGCTATGAACATTGATGTAGCAGTGTCCCTGTAGCATGCTCTTTTTAGGTCTTTAGGGAATAGACCAAGAAGGGGAATAGCTGGGTCAAATGGTGGCTCCATTCCCAGCTTTCCAAGAAATCTCCATACTGCTTTCCAAATTGGCTGCACCAATTTGCAGTCCCACCAGCAATGTACAAGTGTACCCTTTTCCCCACATCCTCGCCAGCACTTGTTGTTGTTTGACTTCATAATGGCTGCCAATCTAACTGGAGTGAGATGGTATCTTAGGGTGGTTTTGATTTGCATTTCTGACTGCTAGAGATGGTGAGCATTTTTTCATGTACTTGTTGATTGTATGTCCTCCTCTGAGAAGTGTCTGTTCAGGTCCTTGGCCCATTTGTTGATTGGGTTGTTTGTTATCTTATTGTCTAATTTTTGGAGTTCTTTGTATACTCTGGATATTAGGGCTCTATCTGAAGTGTGAGGAGTAAAGATTTGTTCCCAGGATGTAGGCTCTCTATTTACCTCTCTTATTGTTTCTTTAGCTGAGAAAAAACTTTTTAGTTTGAGTAAGTCCCATTTGTTGATTCTAGTTATTAACTTTTGTGCTATGGGTGTCCTATTGAGGAATTTGGAGCCCAACCCCACCGAATGTAGATCGTAGCCAACTTTTTCTTCTATCAGACGGCGTGTCTCTGATTTGATATCAAGCTCCTTGATCCATTTTGAATTAACTTTTGTGCATGGTGAGAGAAAGGGATTCAGTTTCATTTTGTTGCATGTGGATTTCCAGTTTTCCCAGCACCATTTGTTGAAGATGCTATCCTTCCTCCATTGCATGCTTTTAGCCCCTTTATCAAATATAAGATAGTTGTAGTTTTGTGGATTGGTTTCTGTGTCCTCTATTCTGTACCATTGGTCCACCCACCTGTTTTGGTACCAGTACCATGCTGTTTTTGTTACTATTGCTCTGTAGTATAGTTTGAAGTCTGGTATCGCTATACCGCCTGATTCACACTTCCTGCTTAGCATTGTTTTTGCTATTCTAGGTCTTTTATTTTTCCATATGAATTTCATGATTGCTTTCTCTATTTCTACAAGAAATGCCGTTGGGATTTTGATTGGCATTGCATTAAACCTATAGAGAACTTTTGGTAATATCGCCATTTTGATGATGTTAGTTCTGCCTATCCATGAACAGGGTATATTTTTCCATCTTCTAAGATCTTCTTCTATTTCTCTCTTTAGGGTTCTGTAGTTTTCATTGTATAAGTCTTTCACCTCTTTTGTTAGGTTGATTCCCAAGTATTTTATTTTTTTTTTTTGAAGATATTGTGAATGGAGTGGTTGTCCTCATTTCCATTTCAGAGGATTTGTCGCTGATATACAGGAATGCCTTTGATTTATGTGTGTTGATTTTATATCCTGCCACTTTGCTGAATTCATTTATTAGCTCTAATAGTTTCTTTGTAGAGCCTTTTGGGTCTTCTAGGTATAGAATCATATCATCTGCAAATAGTGATAATTTAAGTTCTTCTTTTCCTATTTTTATGCCTTTAATTTCTTTCGTCTGTCTAATTGCTCTGGCCCGTGTTTTGAGAACTATGTTGAACAGAAGTGGTGAGAGAGGGCATCCCTGTCTTGTTCCAGATTTTAGAGGGAATGCCTTCAATTTTTCTCCATTCAGAATGATGCTAGCCTGAGGCTTAGCATAGATTGCTTTTACAATATTGAGGTATGTTCCTGTTATCCCTAGTTTTTCTAGAGTTTTGAACATAAAGGGATGCTGTACTTTGTCGAATGCTTTTTCCGCATCTATCGAGATGATCATATGGTTCTTATTTTTAAGTCTATTGATGTGGTATTATTTTATATCTCTATAAGGAATTCCAGCATTTGAGTGGAAGCAATAACAACAATACAAAATTATAATAAGAACTGAGGGAGATGATTTTATATAACAAATAGCCAAAAAAGTCATGATATGAAATTTAAGTTCATAATACCCAGCAAAGATTAACACAAGAACAGTAATAGTAATTCACTTAGGAGAAGACATTTACTGTCTTATTCTTAGTTATTGAATGATGATTTATAAAATGTTCACCAAGAATATAGCCTTACATACCTGAAGAGAGCCTTACATGCTTGTTAAGAATGCAGAACCTCAGGCCCCACCTCAGATTTACTGATTCAGGGTCTATATTTTGACAAGATCCCCAGGGATTCATACACATATTAAAGTCTGAGAAGTGCCATTGCAGGCTGTAACTGATGTTTCTAACTTGGCATGCCTACGTTTTCTTGTGGAGGAAACCAGGGCCTTAACTTCAAGCACCTGTGTTTCTGAACACTCATTTGCACATGATCTTGAATAAAATACTCCATCTACCTGGACTTCAATTTCTCATCTGTAAATGGACGTTATATTAATTGCATACTAGGTTAGCTTTGGGAGTACTTAATAAATGCACCTTTCGTTTTTTACAACAACAACAAATGACCTGAATAAACATCATACTCTGATTTTATAATTCTATCCAAATCTAAAATAGCTTCTTTTTTTCTGTAGTCCATTGTTCAAGATTTGTGTCCTAGTGGTGAAAGAACAAAATGTGTATTAGACTAACACCTAACACTGAAATCTAAAGTAATTTTTGACATTGGATAGTCAAGGACAACCATACTCATAGCATAATTCAGAATGAAATAGTTATTATGGAATTATTAATGACCTACTACATCCCTTTATATTTAGTTGAGTAAATGATTTTTTTGATGGTGAAAATGATTATGTGCCAGATAAGAACTTTTGCTTATTTCTTACATGGCAAAATGGGATTTGCATTAGATATTTTTATTTCAGTAACATTGATCACCAGTTATTTATATAGTTGACTTCTTTACATCATTTTGGTTTCAGCCAAAAATGTGCCTTCTTTGACCATCCACCAAAATAGTCTCCCAGTTCTGAGTTTATTTTCATCTTAGCACCTGTATCAGTTTCGTTTCAGAACAGACTGTGGCTCATTCTGTTCCCACTCCTAAAACAAAATGCCTGAGTTTGGGTAATTTATAAATAATAGGAATATACTTCTTACAGTCCTGGAGGCTGGGAAGTCCAAAATAAAGGCAGTACCAGATTCATTGTCTGGTCAAGTCTTGCTTATTCTCTACTTCAAAGATGATACCTTATTGCTGTCATACAGAAGGGTGAAAGGGACCAAGGGAATCCTTTAAACCTTCATAAGGACATCAATCCCATCCATGAAGACTCTGCCATCACCTTCAAAGACCCCACCACTTAAAGCTATTGCATTAGAGATTAAATTTCAATATCATTTTTGTAGAGACACAAACTAACACAAACACTAACACAAACCCTAGCAGCTGTCATATCAAAATTACAATAGTCTAGGAGATTTCTGCGAAAGAAATTAATTTTCTCACTGTTCTGAAGGTAGGAAGTCCAAAGTCAAGGTTCTGGGTGATTGATTCCCTCTAAGGCGTATATCATTGGCTTGCAGATGGTCATTCTCTTGCTGCCTCTTCATGTGGTCATCGCTCTGTGCACAAGTATGTCCCTGGTGGCCCTCTGCCTGTCCTAATTTCCTCTTCTTATAAGGATACCAGTCAGATTGGATTAGGACCCACTGTAACAGTCTCATTTTAGCTTAATTACCTCTTTAAAGGTTCTATCTCAAAATACAGAAAAATTCTGTGATACTGGGGACTAGGGCTTTGCATAGGAATTTTTTTTTTTTTTTTTTTTTTTGGTACCAGGGATTGAAATCAGGGGCATTCATCCACTGAGCCACATCCCCAGCCTTATTTTGTATTTTATTTAGAGACAGGGTCTCATTGAGTTGCTTAGGGCCTCACTGTTGTTGAGGCTGGCTTTGAACTCGCAATTCTTTTGTCTCAGCCTCCCAAGCTACTATGTGCCAACATGCCTGGCTTCACATAAGAATTTGGAGAGGGTCAAAATTAAATGAAGAGCACTTCAAAATTTATAAAAATATAGTGTATATATATATATATATATATATATATATATATATATATATTTATATATAAGTTATTTATTATCTATCTTCCCTCATTAGAATATAAGATCCATGATATACATTAAATATTGTTCACTTTTGGGTTCACAGCACTTAGATCAGAGCCTGGCACATAGTATTCATTCAAATATATATTTGTTAAGTGAACAAACAGATAAATGAATGATAAAATCACTTGTCAACACTTTGATACCCATAACTACTAAAATTTTGGGGAGTTAAAGGTCATGAAAAGAAGGTATTTAGTTGTTGTTGTTTTTAATCTTAGGGATACTGAGCAGATGCTATTTCCCACACTCACATATTCAGGACTTCATTTATATTGAAAGGACATTTTACTCTTACTCATTATATCTCAGATTCAGAAAGCAAAATAGCCTACCTTCTAAACAGATGGTGATGCAAAAATTTCTGCTCAAAAGGAATTTCAAGTATTAGGAAGGTTAAGAAAGAAAATATATTATCTTTATTTACTAATTGATTGCCTCCTCTGTGAGTTAAAAAAATGAATTCATGACTGTGACAAAAACTACTTGTCACTTTTCAATATCTGGTCTTTGGTTCTTCTATATTAACATGATCCTGCATTTTAGGTGAGTACATTGGTCTCCCTTTACATGACTACACTTCTCAGCTTCATTTGCTGCTGAAATTATAACCATTTGATTTAGTTCTGGTGAGTGAGTTATAAGGTCGAGGGGTTCAGTGATACATCAGGAGAGTCACCTTAATAACAAGAAAAAGAATTGAGCTTTTTCTCTCTTTGTCTTTTCATTCTCTTGCCTGAAACATGGTGGATGTGGAAACTTAGTTCTATGGGGACCATGGACCATGAGAATGAAGCCAGATTCTAAGGGTGGTGAGGTATTGAACTGAGGGGAAGGACACTGGGTTCATTGTAACTTCATGGAACTTCAGTAATAGCACTGGTCTTTATTCTTGAATTAATAAATATGAGAAAAAAGTAAACTTGTTTAAACAATAATATTTAGGACTTTTCTGATATCTCAATACAATGGTCAGCAGCATTTCCATAATATTTATTGAAAGATTATATAGACTGCAAATGAGTTGTGTCTGTTGTCCTGGTAAGTCTTGGCTTACCTGAAGTTTCCTTCCTTCCTTCCTTCCTTCCTCTTCCTTCCTTCCTTTCTTCCTTTCTTTTGATGACTGCCACCCTTTTAATGACTAGAACATTGCAATGCAGATTTTTCTAGTGTCCCAAAATATAACACACTGTACAAAACGGGTTAGTTTAGTGTAAGGTTGAATTTTTCTTTGTCCTTGAGGGTCCTCTTACATATTCCCACACCATCATGAACTAACCCTGATGGTACAGCATATCACAATGTATTATAATTGCTTGCTTCCTTTTCTGCATGCCTTACTATACTATACCCACCTTGGGAGAGGAATCTTGTTCATTGTAACCTTAGCACTTTGTGTCAATCTTGGCCAAGTATTAACACCTCATTGAACAATTGTCACTATTTTATCTATTCATCTAATTCCCTCAGATATCTGCTCCAAGAGTGGGAGATTCAAGACATTTTATTATAATTCTGTAGACTAAATGAGTGGGACCTTGTTTGTGATACTGTAGTGACATTTAAGCCATTTACAGGGTTTGCAGTGTTGGCAGTAGTCCTCAAGGTGTGGTCTAGTATCACGCTGTAGCATTATAACTCCACTGGGACTGCTAAGAAACTATCTCTAATGATATTGATTAGCAGTGTTATGCAACCGTAGGCAGGCATGGTATTTAAGAATACCAACTTTAAAAGGAGAAAGCTTAATATCTAAATTCAAGTTTTACTATTTACTGTCTGGATGAACTAATAATTCAGCTTAGTGGAAGAATTATCAAGATTAAATGGTTTGATAATTCAATAATAAACAGTTTTGAAAGTGCCAAGTTCTTAACATGTTAAAAGACACATAGAAAGAGCTCAATAATTAATACCCATATTGAGTATAATTCACTACTAAGTGTTTGTCATATGACTCAGTGTCACATTTATTTCATTTTTCTATCTAATATATGCTGCAGGTTTCTTAACTCATACTTGTATTAATCCTTTATGAACAATAGGTTAGTTAATACACTGGTTTAACTGGTAAAATGTGCCAATAACTTAGAATTCCAATTTATTGATGAAAACCAATGACCCATAGGTTCTCCCTTGTAAAACAAATCTACATTGATTTTGTAAAATAGGGTGGGTTTTTTTATGCCTAATTGTGCTTGCAAAAATATCATATTAGGGAATGGAGATGAAGCTCAGAGGTGGCACATTTACCCAGAATTCATGAGGCCCTGGGTTTGATTCCCAGTATCACAAAATAAGAAAGCAAACAAAAAAAAAAAAAAAAAAAAAAAAGAAGAAAGAAAATAAAGAAAGAAAATTTTATAAAGAAAGTTTATATAATAGGTCTTATATTTTGAACACATTCTTATGAATTAACAGTAAATTTTGTATTTTTTTGCTAAGAAGACTTTTTCTGAAAATTGTGCACTTATTTTCATGATGAAAATAAAAATTAATTTTAATAGATTCAAGTCTACTGAAGCATTTTCATATCTATTCCTCAAGGATCAAGAAAAATGAAGCTTGGTAAAGTAGTATGATAAATTTCGTCTAAATATTGTACTGAGTAATATCAGTCATTTAGTACTTAATCTGTTTTAACACAACTCTCTCAATGAAACCAAAAATGGGGAGCTGGAAGAAGACTTCAAAAATTTAGCATGACATGTGAATAAGCATTTTGTATCTAATTTGCAATTGCTTTTGTGCATTCATTTCATACTACTGTAATCCTGTATTTGGGAATATAATCACCATCATAAAACTTCTAAAATTGATTTGCATGACTTTTCACTAAAATTAATAAATAAATGTGAAGCAGAATGACTTTTTTCATATTGCCTTCATAATTACATGAGAATTACATTTATTTAAAAAGGTAGATTGAACTTTGCTCTAATTGGTTTACATTTAAAGATTCTTTGATCTGCTATAACAGTAATGTATATTAACATGTTGCATTTTAAAGTGACACTGCTTTTCATTAATCAAGTGTCTGTATGGTTGATTAATTTGTACAAGGTTTAAATTGCTATGAAAATTTATCATTCATAGCCATGATCTCCATTTACATATATGTTAATTATGGTAAATGTAATCTTTTTCTGAATCCTCTGGGCTGCATACTAAAAAGACAAAGTGATCAGAGTGACTACTTTTTCCACTACAAAGTGAACTCTTAGTGCTACTGAGTAAAGTCTATTGTAGTTGTCAAAGCTAGGCTAAAAACATTGTAATATTTTCTGCTAAAGTCAAGTCTAAATTCTAAGGATGGTGTTTCTTTTTCAAGTGATTTATTTATTCAATAGCCATAATGTTTCTGTAAACTGAATTACCATTTATTTACCATAGTGAATTACCATGTTTATTTACTAAATTACCATGTATATTTACTATACATATTTAGTACTGCCTCCAAGTAGTAGAAGGTTTTTTTTCTTTGCTTCAAAGTATTCTCTTGCATTAACTGTAACTAATATGCACAATATTGGCTTTTAGTATATTTGTAAAGGAGAATGGTTGGAGGAAACTAGTTTGAAGCCTTTAAAATGTAACTAAAATTAATTGTTAGAAATAGAAACCTTTGAGCTTATAACATTGTAACACTACTTGGAAAAACTGAAAAAAAAAAAAAAAAGAGATAATGTAAGAAAGTCACCCTAACCCTCTGTAAGAGAAGATTAGATTGAGCCTTTGTTTTTTTTCAGGAAAACGTTTAGCACTTGAGGAAACTGATTTGTTGATAGTTTGTTTTTATTTTTTGTAACTAAGCATCTGTAAAATCTAAATAGTCAAGATAAATGCAAATGTAACCATTGATGATACTAAACTCCTCCACATTTTTCTTTATGGTGTTTATCTTAAAGATGGTGTCAAGTTGAAAGCACAGTTAAGAAGCAAGGGTCAGGCCTTATGCATCCCTCTATTGGTCTTTTCCTTAGGAATGTTTTCCATGCCTTTCCCTAACTTAAAAGCATGCTAACCAAGAACTATTTTATTATTTTTTAAGACATGCTTTCCATTTGTTTCTCAATGGTTATCTTCTTTCTTAACAATTATTGATTTGGAGGAAATTTCATTAATGTTATAAGTAAAAATGATATAGTGACTAATGCTATGGAGTGAATGTGATAGCCCTTGCTAAGGCAAATGTTGAGAAATTTAATTAAAAGTCTGTAATTTTATGCTTAAATTGTTAATATTTACATAATATATTCACTTCAAGAGAAGCCTCATTTCTTAGTCACAACTTAATAGAATTAAAATATCCATCTTGGAAACCTTGCAAGCGTGGTTGCACCTCTGACTACCTGACGAGGCTATTTTTTAGACACTTATTTGGCGATTTTCTTATAGTCAGCCTAATCACTGGAGAAACAAACTAATATGGCACCTGTTCTGATAGATGGATGTTGTACCTTTCATCCTCTGATCCCAGACCTTGCAAGACATTTTTCAAAGAAGCATCACTTTTCTCACCATGAAAATGCATCCACCTCTAAGCTGGATACAGCAAAAGCACAGGGCAGAAGATGAAGAATATATTATCCAACTAAAATTACAGAGAAATTTTAAGTAGGCAGAATATAATTGCCCAATTTGGAAATTAGCCAGGACACAGGGTTTAACATCATCTTTACTCTTTTGAAAAGTGCCATGGGATTTTTAATAACTGCTGGTGGTCAGGACCTTGGTTTTACCCTCATCCATTAGACGACACCTCCAGCAGAGCAGTGCCCCCTCATACCATGCTGGGGCATCGGTTCAGTACTGACTCAGTGAAAATTGTGCCACCTACTGAATCATCCACAGCTCATCTCAGAGTGGCCTGGCTTTTAGATTTTCTCTGGAGAGCTGTTATGAAAGATGGGACCAAGCTCAATGATGTTTAATTTATGAGATTTCAAGGTTTTAAATGGTTAAGATTTCAGACTCGAGTTTTATTTTCCCATTTTAACTAACAGATTTTTCAGGATTTTCTTCACACTTTTTGTCCAAAATGATAGGATAACAAAACTTTATATTAGACACATCTCTCCTTACAAAAGAAGGAATAACGACAGTATCATACATATCTACATAAATGATACTTATATACATTGATATATTCAATAAGAAGCAGATTTCTCATTTGTAACATATTTGATTCTTTTAAAATGGAAAAAAGCACTATCCCTAAAAAATCCATGTAAATTATTTGACTAAATATACTCAACAAGGAGCTTATTTTTCTTTCTGGATATTTAAGAACCTAGGAATACATATTTAATAAAGATTAATGCAAACTTAGGAAGGAGCAGATCTCACCAGCCAAAGAAAATAAAATTTTTGTCAAAGAAAACCTTTCTCATATCTCTCCTAGGGGAAAAAAAAAAAAAAACCTTGCTATTTACAAAGCATCTTAATAAAACTTGACTGATCTATTAAAGACTGAAAGAGAATCAACATTTCAGAGAAACTCTAGGTATGTTCAAAGACCAATGGTAACACATTGATGCTTGCTGGGCTTAATGCTTAATTCTACTAATTTTCTTGATCCACATTAATGAATAAATACACCATATACTTTTTAAGAAAAACTGGACTCTTGCTGTTTTCAGAAAAGTTGGTCTTTAAAATGATTTCAGAAATTCTTGTTGGGCTGCTAAAAGTATCAGTATCCTGAAATTGAGAAACTGTTTCTGAAAGTGTTTCTTAAAGTGTTACTTCTGGAAATGACACTGAGTAAATCCTGCTGCTGGTGTGTGAGGAAAGAAAGAGAAAGTTGGGAAATAGTTGTGAAGAATAGATTGAGACACTGTAGCTGAGCCTGCAAAATAGATTACAACATGTCCCTGTGTTTTCACTCACTCATGCTGGTAGCAAGGGTTCTTAACACACACACACACACACACACACACACACACACACACACACACATTTCTATTTTCCTTCTTGGATCTCATCAGTATCCATCCTTCCCTATTACCTATTTTCTCTTTCAGGAACGATTTATGTTGGCAAATCCTTCTTAAATATATATATTTTTTCAAGTCATATAACTGAGTTCCCAGAACTTTTCTGTTTCATTCTGCTGTGACTTCATAATTTTTTGTTGGTAAATTTATAAGTCGAGTATTGAAGGGTTAGAAATTTGGGATGAAGAAACTATTTCAGGAAACGTAAGTCTGATTTGGTGAATTGCTACTGCTGAGATAGTTAATATGCTTCTATAGGTGCCTGATTTGCTACCAGATGGGAAAATTATGCTTTTTTCCCATTAATTGTCAACATTAAAATCATCGATGATAGGTATTCTTCTATTATTAAAATTAAAAATCTGATATGAAAAAGTTCTGAGTAAATCAAATAGCTCCTATCTAATCCATGAACCATGATGGCTTTGATATAATAATTAATATTGTTAGGAAAATAAATTCCTACAAAATTGAGTTAGACGTAAAAATTGTCCTTTAATTTTCAATCAAGAAAAACAATGCATTAAATTGTGAATTTTTTCCATTTAAGTAATGTTTTAATTGGTACTTTACATATTTTTAAAGAGCTGTTTTGACTTCTATTATTTTTCTGTTTCCAATGTTGTTTTCATTCTCTCTGTATTCCATTCTCTAAACCACTGCTTTCTTGCCTAATGTAATTCTTCTTACTCTAACTTCCAAATTCAAGTATACTACCTTTTCCTAAAAATAATTTTGGCTACATGTGACTCCCCACCCCACAGAAGGAAAAAATGGGGGTAGGGAGAGTAAAGAAAGAAGAAAGAAAAAAAATGTTGAAAGCCAGCAACTCAATTGTAATCTATCAATATTTTGGCTAAAAAAAACATCAGGCTCTATTTTTATCAATCTTTCCTGTATATATTTACAATAAAGAACATATTTGTTTGTCTTTTTAGTGCTTCACATGTAAGGCTCTTTTCTAGGGGTAGTGAATTAAAAATACATATAAAAGATAATCATGGATATTGAATTTGCTCCATTTCCCTAATTATTGTTAACTGCAATTTGCATGTCTCTCTAATGTATTTCCCCCTATTAAAGGATTAATTCCTTGTCAATGCACTTCAAACAAATGATTGTAACATGATATGGTTGATTTTGATAGTCATTACCTCAGTCTCTTCTTAGTTTATGAAAATAAACTGTCATTACAGAGGGAAGGACAAAAGAAATAGAATTTTCTACACCCAATGTGTGATCCATCTATTTATCTCAGGAAAATTATTCTAGTCCTGGAACCAAGTCATCAAAATTTTATAAGAATTACTAATCAGAAGATCTGACAGATTAAATATGCTTTTCAAGTTAAATGTTGAATATACACATTAGTCATTCCAGGTATATATTAAAGTCATCATGAATGATTTGTTTTTAAAATGAAAATAAAAAATTCAATAGCAAAATCAAAACATTTGAAAGACATGAATGTTTTAGTCAGCTTTTTCACTGCTGTGACTAAAAGACCCAACCAGCACAATTGTAGAGGAGGAAAAAATTTTGGGGGGGGCTCACAGTTTCAGAGATCTCAATCCATAGACAGCAGGCTCTGTTCCTTGGGGCTTGAGATGAGGTAGGACATCATGGTGGAAGGAAGAGGTTCACAAAATGATAAGAAAAGGGAGAGGAAGAGAGAGAGAGAGAGAGAGAGAGAGAGAGAGAGAGAGAGAGAGAGAGAGAGAGGTTTCACTTGTTAGATACAAATATATACCCCAAAGTCATGCCCCCAATGCTCCACCTCCTATAAGCACACCCTACCTGCCTTCAATTACCACTCAATTAATCCTGCCAAGGGATTAATTCACTGATTGGGTTAAGGTTCTCATAACCCAATCATTTCCCCTCTGAACCATCTAGCATTGTCTCACATGTGAGCTTTTGGGAGACACCTTGCATCCAAACCATCACCATGAAATATAAATCAATAAATTCCAACATTTAATGGGTTGGATGGTGACCCTCAAAAAGACATGCCTATATCAAATCCCTAGAAATTGTGAATATTACCTAGTGTGGAAAAAAAAGGGTCTTTGAACATGTAACTAAGTGATGAATCTTGAGATGAAGAGATCATTCTGGTTTACTTGGGTGGATCCTAAATTCAGTGGTTAAGTGTCCTTGTAAGAAACAAACAGGGGAAAGATACAAGACAGAAGAGGATAACAATGGATAGACAGGGGAAGAGACTGGCATTTCATTGCTCCAAACCAAGATATGCCAAGGAATGTGCCAGCCACAAAAAGCTAGGTGAGAAGCACAGAACAGATTCTCTCCTAGAGCCCCCAAGGGAGTAAGACTAACACCTTAATTTCATGCTTTTAACCTCCAGAACTCTGAATTTCTATTGTCTTAAGTAACAAATTTATGGTAAATTGTCATGGCAGCGTCAAGAAATGTATTTATTACATAATCTGAATTGAGATACATATTGGTTATAATAATGGAGATAATGAAATATGGAAAAATCCTTCAAAATCAACTAGTAAAATTATTATACAAAAGTTTGACAACTAGAAAAGTTTATTTTATACATGTAATAAGTGATATCAATATTCCACTGGAGCTAACATCTAACCATAATTGCTAGCAACTAACATCTACTTTTCTCAAATCAGGTAAAGATAAATCATATAATAAAACTATATAAATTCAGACCATGATCATCTCTAAGCCCCTGAGATGAAAAAGATGTGATATAATCCAACAACTGAAAGCAAATAACAAAAGGCAAAAAACTCTTTGTGTTTGGAATTTAGTGTTAGGAGACAAGAATATTTACATAGAGGCCAATGATATGTGATGGAACCAAACCATGCATGTCTAGTCTGGAAAAGTCCAGAAGAGATAACAGTGGCTTGTATAAAGTTACTGGAGCAGATCATGAGCTACATTGTGACACGGTTCTTATTATGTTGACTTTTATACTTTCAAATCCTTACAGTGTTTGGGATATAGTTGACGTTGTTACATAGTGTAAATAAAAAATTAATTTTACAAATAAATTGAAGGTATTAAAATTGCTTGACAACAAGTTATTTGTATATTGAATACCTACTTTGGGTCTTTCTACAAAATGGTAAATTAAATAAAGTTTTTTAACATTATATCTCAGCAAGTAGTACTAAATGCTAAAGAAACAATATCAAATGAACAAATAAGACACCTGATTATTTTCCAGTAGAATATTGGATACAACTTTTGTAACTAGAGAAGGATCTGGGAGTTCAAACAGAGAGTTGAAACAAAGAGTTGAAAAGTTTCAACTGGTCTTAGTAATGTGGTCTGATCTGGTTCTTTATACAGATCAATGTACAAATGGCTATAAGAATAGATTTTTCCTTGGCCTGTTCTTTAAACTAGGTCTCATATTATAACTCCACTCAATTTAGCATATCTGCTGTTCCATCTTGAATTATGCTACTAAGGTTTCTTACAATTGACAAACTAATTACAATGGCAAATATTCCCTGAAGTCATTATACTAGGTAATATTTCGTTATTCTAATTCTAGCAATCTTATGCACATTAATGAAATAAACTTACATTTAATGTAATATTTTATTTACATTTTTCACTAATCAAAACTCTTTCAATTTGATAAATTTGATTTTCTAATAATTATATGGCAGAGAAATTTAGAATTTTTTTCTCAGTGAAAATTAGTTATTACATTTAAAAACTATCAAATTTACAGATTCATATATGAAATTCAATAATATTTAGACAACAAAATAATTTTTCCAATTTTGTATAAATTGTGGAAGTCCATTTCAGTTGTAAATTGATCTGTTTTTAAACTAATTATTAGAGTAAAATTATTTTAAAGAAAAAGATATGTATGTAACTGCAAGGCATATAGGAATAAGTATGCATAAATACACATACGCTTAAAAATATTTTAGTACATAATTCCAGTTTCTCAATATTATGGTATAAAACAATCTTTTACTAATCCCTAGAAAATTCTATCCTTTTGAAGACAAAATATGTAATAGAATTAAAATTGTTCACACAGTAGTACCAGGTATTTATTTCTATATATCCTGAGAGCAATATTCAAGCCTAGGCTCAAGCTTTAAGATAATAACAACATGGTGTAAGCTCTAGGGCAGAACAAAAGCAGGGGGCGGGGGTGGATGGGTGGGGGAAGCCTTGGAAGTTCTCAAATGTAGTCAGGGAGCAGGGGGAAAAAAAGAAAAGAAAAGATAGAATGGGGAAAATGGGGGACTCCAAGAAAAAAGAATGAAGATTCAAGGATGGGTAAATCTCCTCTTAGCTTTTCAAAAGGTTTCTGATAACCAGCTTTTGTGTAAATAGATTTGATGGCTCAGGGCTGAAGGTGACTGACAGCTGAATCTGGGCACCCTCGGGAGTATCACCCTGGGGATTGCCATTGTTGCAGGCAGTTTCTTCAAACTGACACAGAAGAAACATTATCTCAAGTGGACTCCAACAACAGCCACCCCCAAGCGACCTGGGAGCTAGGAGCAAGCAACTTAGTCTCTCTCTTGAGTAGTAATTATAGAGGTAAAGGGAACAAGGGGTGTCAACTCAGTTGAGCTTAAGTCTCTAACTTCCAATGAGAGAGAGAGAGAGAGAGAGAGAGAGAGAGAGAGAGAGAGAGAGAGAGAGAGAGAGAGAGAGGGAAAAGAAAGTATTCAAGTATCCAAAGATTTTTTTTCCCACAAACAAACAAACAAAAAAAAAAACGTCAGAAAGCTTCCCTCCTTCTTTGTTAGCTGGAAAAATAAACAGATCTCTAGGTCCTCCTCAGGAAGTGCTTAACTGAAGAGGGTATTGTAGGTAAATGCTTCAGTGACTTTCTTTTTTAGTAAAGATGCTGTGTTTACTTAGGGTCCACTTCAGCCAAGTCCAGTTATCAGTCATTTCTGCTTAAATCTTAGCTAAAATTTGGGTGTATTGCTTTAATGCTATATAAAACAACCCCCTTCTGTCCCCATCTGGTTACATTGGCCAATTAACAGAGGCACCAACCCATTTTGTTTCCCTTTCACAATAGTGTTCTAGGCAGGGTACAAGCAGTATACGAAGGAGTCTGGAGAGCCAGTGAGGGACTTTTCTTCCTCTAAACCTCTACAAACCCTCCACTGGTTAACTCCTTCGTAGTTTTGCCATAAATAAGCTAGTTACTTGAAAAATTTAAAAAGCTGATAAAACTAACAAAAGGTTATAATCACAATTCAGTCACTTTTAATTCCTGTACCAAGCCAGCCCTTCTCTCCTGAGTTGAGTCCATCTCTTGCGGTCGGGGTGGAGCTTCCTAGAGGACCCAATCAGCTACCAAATAGAAGCCTTGGGAAGTTTTCGGAGGTGATGGGCGCTGTTGGCTGTGTTCCTGTTGGGATGAATGTTTTTCTAAAATCAAGAGACAGATAAAGCGATCATTTCTAAAAACATCTTAATCTACGGGAGTAAAAATGAGCAGGTTTTCAGTTGTCATGACTAAATGTATTCTGAAGGATCACCTGTCTGGTGTTATTACATAAAGGGACAGAACTTTCCTTGCTTGACGCTCTATATGCATGCATTTGTGTTTAACTTTCTCGTACTCTTTATTTCTTCTTGCTCATATATACTTCTATATCAAAACACTGTAGAAAACAAGCTTCAGGAGGCCTAATGTCAGGCATAGCAAGAGATCAATATCATTTTGCTATATTTTTATTTCTGCTTTGAAATGCATTGTTCTTGATTTCTTCATTTTTCCCCCCAAGGGACTTAATTTTATGTTTTTTTTTTTTTTCTCTTTTTAAATTGTTAGTAGATTGTCTTGAGATATATGAACTTTTGTGGGTTATTTAATAATATTTTGCTACTTTTTCTTTTTAATTTTTTTTAGAGAGAGAGAGAGGGGGAGAGAGAGAGAGAGAGAGAGAGAGAGAGAGAGAGAGAGAGAGAATTTTTTTTAATATTTATTTTTTAGTTTTCGGAGGACACAACATCTTTGTTTGTATGTGGTGCTGAGGATCAAACCCGGGCCCCAGGCATGCCAGGCAAGCACACTACCACTTGAGCCACATCCCCAGCCTCTAATTTTTTTTTTTTGATTTTTATTTTTTGTAGAAGAAATTAAGGCTTAGAAATGAAAGTAGGTTTCTTGAACTAGGGGTTAGTAGGATTCATGATTATGTTGTTTTCAAGCCTGACAAATTATTTGACATCTCTGTACTTCAGTGAACTCATCAGTAATCATTTTTAATAGGATGATTTTTGAAGATTTAATGAAAGACCAGGTGTAGAAGACCCTACATTTCTGATAATAAAATAATTTCAAAGTAACAACAAAGATATTTCAGTTTCATCAGTATCATTGGTTTGGCTGTGTGTCCAGGAAATTATTTAATTTTTATGTTTATTATTATTTGTAAAATGGGATACTAAATTTTACCCACTTTTCAAAGATATTATGTACTTCAGATAAATAGTATAAAACATGATGGCAACAAAAAGCATCATATAAATGCAAACTTTTATTATTATATTTTGTAAGATAAATTCTGCTTTTATACAATAGAATGAGTTGGTATGCAAAACATTTTGTGTTGATTAAATATAGAATCATGTTAAATTGTTAGATTAATTTTCTTTAAACATTCTGTAGTCTTTACATTAGAATTACTTATAACTAACAGAGCTTGAGAAATACTTCCATTACTCCATGTATGCATGGTGCTAATTTCAGCAAAGAGAAATTATTAGAAATCTAGTGGTTAACAAGGATAAGTTTTTAATGTAGCTGTTAGATCAAACCTCCTCATGAATGTTATACTACAGTGTGAAAATAATGACCACAATCATCACTTAATCTAGCAAAAAATATTTGGATCAGGAAACCTCAATAAGTTTGTAAATTCCATCTCAATAGGAGAATGACCTATTCTTCACAAAGATCATACTGCTATTGAAGTCCTGTTCCCCCACCAAACACATAACTAAACTACACATAAAAGTTAAGGATTTGGTGTTGGAGGTTGAGGAACGAAGACGTATTTATGGAAAAGGGAAAGATGGTCTATTAACTGCTTATGGAGGAAATAAAATGTAGTGGTTAAATCAAACATACTGTAGATCAGCCTTAGAAATGTTATTATCGTTTAACATTAGTCTTGCTTTTGTAATCCTAGAAAGCTATGTACCCTGTTGTCTTTATTTACTTACTCTTAAAAAGTGTACAATAGGTGTAGTCTTTAGTAAAGGATAGTTATTTTAAAAACCCTGGATAATAATTTCAATATGTATAATATATGAAAACATTAAAGTATCCATACCTCTTTTGTTCAACTTAATATGTCACTGAAGAAAGGGTAGACAGGGTTTGTGAGAAAAAAAAAAAAAAGAATAACATTTTGTCGTCTTAGGACACATCTTTCCCTTTTCTGAATGATTAATCCCCTTCCACAATTCATGACTAATTAATTAATTAACTAATTAATTTGTACACTTATTTCCACTGGGAGGGGCAATGCTAGAAGAAGACTCCTTGGAGAATCTTCACTGAGTTATTTCCCAGATAATGTTTGAGAAGAGAATTCTTGAGAAAAACTCAGAGCGAATGAAGGGAGCCTTTCTCTCTCCCCTCCATTCCTAAGGAAGAAAGAGATAAATAGATAATGATAATACAAATTAAGCTTCAATTTGTGAGCAGTTTAAAATGATAAATAGAGCCAGCATGGCATGGAGAAAAGGCCTCTGGACTTGGAATCAGAATATATTACTATCATACTTGATAGCACACTTACTAATGTATGACCTTGGATAATTTATTCCACATCTCCAAATCTCCATATTTGTTTTTATAGTGCAATACTCAACCCACCCCCACTTTTATGGTCAGACATGATGCTTGCCACATCCAAATAGAAGTTCTATAGAAGCTTGCACAGTTTTGAGGATCTCTTGAATCCCTATCCTAAGCCTTGGGAACAGTATAAGTTTTGGACAGAAAGGGACTGGTCTATCATCCTGGGTTCAAGAATGAAAAGACAGAAATGAGCAAAATGGAGGTGCAGCCAATCTGAGCACTTAGGAACAAAACAAAAATATAAATATTTACTGTTTTAAGCCACTAAAACTTTAATACTATGTGTTATCATAGCTAAGCTAAGAATGTATGTGTCAGTGCATGTGTGCACATGTACATATAAATACTATAATACTTTAGTCATTTAATACTAAGTGAAAAGAATTCTCGTTTTCTTTATATCAAATTAATTTACCTTGAGATATCAGGTATCAAATCCTCAACACTTTATATAATGTTAACATAATGTAAAGTCTATTCTTAATTGTAAATAATTTAGGGAAGTCCTCTATGCTTGCAATAAACTTTGTACAATGCTATGCTCTCTTATTCAGGGCATCTCTACTTATGTGTTCTAATATTCCATCCTTTTTTGTTCTTAATGTTCTATTCTATGAAATATGTCTACTATGTGGAGGTTATATACCACTTTGACTCTTGTTAGAAGAGATGTTTTCTTGATTAAATGTGATAAAAATGTTCCCTTCTCTTCAAAGCCAGCCTCAGCAATGGTGAGGCACCAAGCAACTCAGTGAGACCCTGTCTCTAAATAAAATACAAAATAGGGGGAAAAATCCCTTTAAAATATCTCACAGCATTGTTATTGAAACTGTTGTAACTCAGAAAAATGATACCCCAAAATATGCCACTTTGGACTTCAAACTGAGAGTACTTGAGGAGCAGCAAAACTTCCCGGAAGCAACCTTATCTACCTGTTTTAGTCATCATTTTTGCTGCAGTGACTAAAAGACTGACCATAACAATTGTAGAGGAGGAAAAGTTTATTTGGGGGCTCATAATTTCAGAGGTCTTAATCCATAGAAGGCAGGCTCCATTCTTCAGAGCTTGAGGAGAGGCTGAACAACATGGCAGAATAGTGTGGCAGAGGAAAGCAGCTCACATGATGATCAGAAGCACAGAGAAAAAGATACAAAATATATACCCCAAAGGCACACCCCCAGTGATCATCTCCTCCAGCCACACTCTACCATCCTTCAGTTATAACTCGGGTAATCCCCATCAAGGGATTAATTTGCTGATTGGGTTAAGGCTCTCATAAATCAATTATTTCTCCTGTAAATCTTCTTGCATTATCTTACACAGAACTTTTGGGGAACACCTTACCTTCAAACCATAACACTACCTGAAGGCCAGATCCACCAAAGGGGAACACAACTGCCTTCATCTTACTGAAATTTCATTAACCAAAGAGGATTTCACTCATGTCATAAAGACTGAAAAACATTATTATCTAGGGCCCAGCAGAACTTTGCCCCAAGCCATTATCTGTTTTATATTGTTGTTTTCTCCTATAAAAATTATTTACTCTTTCACCTATAATGGTTTATAGCCCTCCATTTCCCTTTTTTCTATACAGAGGGTATTTAAATTCCAGCCATTTCTCCCTTTCTTTGAATTTCATACTTTATATGGATCCCCTGCCTATGTACATTAATAAATTTGTATTACCTTTTCCTGTTAACTCGTCTGTTGTCATTTAATTTCAGTGAAACTTCACAGACTGAAGGGGAAATTTTTCTTCATTCTTATCAATTAAAATCATACATAAAGAGTAATACATACAGATATTTAAAAATACGGCAAGTCATAATAGAGTAGTTTTCATCATGTCTCAATGAACATCAAGGAAGCTCTGGAGGAGTCTCAGGAGGCCAGCCAGGAAGAGCTATGCTTCTTGTCCTCTAAGACACCAGCACTATTGTAAATTTTTGTATCTACTATTGACACCTAAGATTTCATTCCATTTATTTTAAAGGTTCTGCTGCTAAGACATAGTTGAAATGCATGTACAACAAACGTATATTCTTTAATCACAATAATTTCAACTCTAATGTGTTTAACACTACACAGAAATCTTTTAAAACATCAATAAAATAGGTAATGATGTTATCAAGACATGGGACAAATGACCTTATATTAGTACCACTCAAACTAGTACAAAATTTTAAAGTTTATGCCTTGAAAAATTATTGATGACCCCAGAAACCTACCTAGAGAACTCAAAAATAAAATAAAATAAAATAACCCTATGAACACTAAAGCACACACATGCCATTAGTCACCAGAGTGATGATGTCATCACATGTCATGTAGCATCTGAGACGTCTACTGAATACTCATGAGAGAATGAAAGTTTAAAACACAACAGTGTCTTAGATTATTATGAAAATAACGCTGACCTCAAGAGGCCCCTGGAAGAGTCTCAGAGACCTCTCAGAAGACCTGAGGCCATACTTTGAGGACCACTGACCTATTATTTTGTGGAAACACTAACGTGCTGAATAATACATTAAGTCAGGTATGGATTGTTTCCATTTCTGCTTTAGGCTCAAATGAAATTGGAATGATGAATGGAATTTACTTCAAGGAGATTTCACAAAATGTTTTCAGTAATATCATCATTCTTTAAACCTGTGTTTTAAGATCATTTAGAAAGTTTCATTGGGTTTACTTCATTGAAGCATAACAGCTGCCCTTCCCGCCCTGGAAGCAAAAATCAACTATCAATTTCAGTTAAAATGGAAGTTGGACCTCTTGTCTATCATTGACAAAATGTTTTGATCTGATTACCTTTTTCTTTTTCTTTTTTTTTTTTAAATTTAGGTCAGTGGATTCTGGAAAATGAGTATTCTAACAGTCAATAACCTGACTTTTGGGAACAATAGAGGCACAGAGCATCACGCATGGATCTGCTCACCTTCTTTCTTTTACAAAGGAACTCCAAATAATCCTATCAGCAGAACATTGTAGTACTTAATTTCATTAAACAACTCATTATAGTGCTTACTTAATATTCCAATGATACAATTTAATTGGTCACAATTGGCTCCTTCTGTCTTTTAAAATTTCCTAAGTTATCTGCTCATTTATAAGCAAAGACAAAAGCTTGTCAGTTCTCAAATGTACTTTCTCCGCTTCTCTTTGAGGACATCTGTAGCCTGAATAGTTTTAGTCCCTCCCAACAGGTCTCCTCTCAGCTGCTCTGTTTTTACATCTCTCAAGAGGGGTTAATTCTTTACAGCTGTATCCTGCCTTCCAAGAATCTCACATGTGCAAATTATTAATCTTTCTCTATTGCTACAGTAACTCCCTAGGCCATAAACACCCCCTACCTAAAACTGGCTCTTTTCCAAGAAAAACTTCGGTATTCTTTCCCTGAAAAGATTATTTGGCCTCCTTTAGTTTACATTGTTCTTTGGAATGATTGTTGAAATAAAGAAATAGAAACTTACTTCCAAATTGCTATTTAGAATTAGAAATTTAAGTTGTGGTTATAGTTCATTGATACAGGGCTTGCCTAGCATTCCTGAGGCCTGGGTTGGATACCCAGCACTAAAATAAAATAAAATAAAGCAAAATTAAATTAAATTAAAATGAAATAAAGAAATAGAAAAGTAACTTGCAAGTTTAATCTCTATCTATTGCTGTATAGTCAGAGTCTAAGTTTCACAATCCATTTGTTTAAAAACTCAGGCTGCTTATAGTTTTCAAGAGTATACTTTTAAATATTTTAAGCTTTTTGATTCTATGCTTATTATATCACATAGGTTGTTTTTTTTTTAATAGAAGAAAACAGTGTATAATGTCCTTCAGTGTGAGGAAATTTTATTTTCCCAAATGAGCCTTGGATATATTTGTACGTGCAATAAATATTATTAATAGTTTGGTATATAAACATTAATGTTTATTTGTAAAGAAGAAAACAATTAAACTTAAGATACTGTAGAAGGACCATTTATTCATATATATTGGCCATCATAGCTTAACCTCTTGGGGTTTTTTTAGCCTCTCAATTTTAACATGACATGTACTTAATTCTAGGTTTTGATGGCCACTGCTTGGCCACTTCTCTCTGCTTCGATCATCTACATTTTGATTTCTTCTACCTCCCTTAGCTACTGGTTGGACACTCCTAGACACCTCCAGCCTTCAAAATGAATCATTTATTTTAATAGTTAGATATGTCATAATGAAGCACTAAGAAATTTCAGGAATTGCATTTCTCCGTGATTACGTGCCTCTAGTGGTGTTCTGAGACACAAGGCAGAGGGGCCAGTGATTTTTACCACCTGACAACTGCAATAATCCCCCAGAACTGCAAGGCCTGAAGCATCTTATTGCTGTTATGAAACAGAATTTATAAATAAAAATAAGGAAAACAGCCAGAGCCATGCACTTTCTGGGCTTCAGTGACATTGATATGACAGCCAATCAGAAATTTCCATTTATGCCAAGATTGCCAAACCAATAATTTTAGCAATAAAACCTACCCTAAGAAATATTAAAATATTTTGCCCCAAAAATATATTTTAAACACAAAAGAAGTTTAAGGATAAGTTCTGTTATAATTCAGACATACAATCATTTTAATATATACAGAAAATCTCCCTGTAGACCAATTAAAAGGAGCTTCCAAACAATACTGATGCTTAATTCATATAACATTATAACTCAAGCAAGTTACATTTCAACATTTTAAGATAAGCTGTATAATAGTAGGAAAAAAGGATTAGGATAATAGTGAGATATGAACTGCATTTTGTATTATTTCAACTGCATTTTAACAGTCTTTATGACTGAGAGAGGGAATACGAATGCAGAAGGGACAAACTTGTGTAGATTATTTTTTCATTACATGCATTATTCCAGTTTAAAAATGTCAGTTGCTTGTCATGTTAACTAAGAATGCATTCACTATTGTACATATCTAAAAGCTGGAGTTAACTGAGAATTTTGCAAAGGACAGATACAAAGAAGTGATTTTTCCTTCTCTCTGTATATAAAAATAGAACTTTCAGAAATGTCATGGCTGACACATTTAGCTGCTGGACATTGAAAATCCTTTCTGACTCACAACCTGTGACTGGAACTCTGTCAGAGTAATCAAGAGATGTTATACTATGGAGCACAAACAGTAGGGGAGGCTTTACTATTTGGCCTTGTTTTTAAAGCAAAAGAGATTTAAATTTGGATCATAACGTAAATAAATATTTCTCATGCTCCTCAGCTATAAAATATAATAAATGTGTAATGTATAAGTATTTAAATGTATAAGATATTTTTGGAGCTGATTATTAATAACCAGTATCTTATACACATGGGAACACTGAGACCAGGTAACATGGTAAAAGATATACACGACTGAATAAATACCTACTGTGTGCTGAGTTATTTTTTCTGAGGTTGACTGCAGTTAGTGATGAGCATGACAACAAAGGTGAATGGAATATGATGAATCTATGAACAAAATAACCACCGTTCAGAAATTAAAAAGTAATTCTTGGGCAATGTTAGTTTTTTCTTGATCTATTATTAAGAGTTGTTGTTTTTCAAGAAAGACTAAAGGAACTGACACATACTGCAATTTTTCCTGTGCTCTAAAAATTCAGAAAAGATGACTATTCAGGGTTTCATTGCATGTGTGTTCCCAACAATGCATACTATAAGAAAGATTTTGTCATAATTGTTCATTTTGTGAAGATAGAATTTGACTGAATGGACATCTATGAAACAGATGAAATCAAATGAATTCTTTGTCATTGTTTACACCATGCTTCCTGCTATTTTTAAGTTACTACAACATGCATGTTTTCTTGGCTTCCCCTTACTCTTCGGAAATAGCAGCATCTAAATTTTCAAAGTCAGTAAATGGTCTTGAGATATTTAGCTGATTATAAGGATGTAACCAAAAATAAGGATACTACTATGATTTTCAAGGAGATATTTCAACTGGTAATTTGTTTAGGGCTTATGTATTTTCACTTGCTAGTGAGGGCAACTGTAATGAAACTATAGGACCTACTCATATTCCTGTGAATGAAACAAAGGTAGGTTCATTCTCCCCCATGCCTAAGTCTTTCAAGTCAAGACACATGCCTGTAATCTCAGCACCTTGGGAGACTGAGGCTGAAGTGTCACAAAGAAATGAAAGTTTGATAATAGGGTGGCTTTAGAGTTAGCTTCAAATCTTGTCTCAAATCTTGTTACCAGCTGTGTGATCTTAGACAAGCAAATCTTTGGGGGCCTACACTTTCTCATCAGTATAATAGGGAAGATATCTACTGCTCATAATAAATTAGATAAAGATGTGAATAGATTTGTGTCTGACATAAAACAGAAACTAGATAATAGAAATGGAATGAATTAATCCTTCCTTCCTTGTTATCATTTCAAAATTTATGTTTTAACTTTCTTTGTCCAAAGTCTAAGTGGCTTACTTTACCTATTTCCATATTTCCCAGAGAACTTATTTTGCCCTATTAGTCTAAGTTCATTCAAATGAATAATACCCTATATTTTTATTTCCTTGAATACATTTATCTACCAGAGAATAAATAGTCTCTTACCCATCTGTTCCCATTTTAATCTCACGGAATGGAAGCTTACCATTCTAGGGGCTAACAAATTCATCCATTTTTATGTATAAACTTAAAGAAATACAGAGTCTTAGTACTTGAAGAGCTCTATTAAATTAGGGATCACAAAATTTACTGTTTTACCATTTCTTATAGGAACCTATTAGCTAACAAGGGCTAGAAAGATACAGTATAAGGGTATGATGGGCTGGGTTAAAGGGTACATGCATACTCAAGAATGAAGGGTGGAATTAAAACCAAGAAGGGTTTGCATCTGTAGAGGGAACTATGCACCTCAAGTTTTTTCCAAGTTGAAACAGATTTTCAGGTTTTTGAAGACAAAAATTGAGATCCAGATATCTTTCTGTTACTGATAGACCATTGGATACAAATAAGCTCAGGTTCAGACGAAGACTTTGATGACCAGAGGGCCAAGTGACTTTCCAAAGGTTAGTTATTAACAAAACAAACAGAATATCCAGCTCTCCAGGCTCATGGCTTAAGAGTGCCACTCTTGGGTTGGGATATAGTTGAATGATAAAGTCCTTACCTAATATGCATGAGGTCTTGGGTTCAATCCCCAATGCATTGCTGCCAAAGGAGAAAAAAAAATAATGCCACCTCTTTATGGCTATTTCGGTTTCTTTACTCTTCTTAGCATACACATGATTTTAGGAATTATAGTATTTTCTTCAGATCAGAGATGTGATATATATATATATATATATATATATATATATATATATATATATTACTAAATAATCATTTATTTAATCATTTATTAAATTAAATAATCATTTGGTTCTCTTAAGTATCTAAATCTCCCAATTATGTATATAGAGAACTTGATTTTAAAAATTTCTTTAATATTAATAATGTTTGAATACCTTGGCCTAATGTATGAGTTCACCTTCCCACCAATCTATACCACAAATCAGAGTTATTTATACAATGGACATATTAGCCTTGTTTATTATGTTTCTAATAATATTTTAGCTAACTAAATGCAGTAGAACAATTTAATAATATTTCATAAGGGTCACATGTACAGTTTAGCTATTTCTATTGTGTTAACTTGAAATGCTTCAGATCAGATTATGTGTGTATATATACATATAGAATTTAGTTAAGGTTAGGCTTTCAGGAATCAAAAATTGGTAAGGATGGACATAATTATTAGGGGGAATTCCAGGATCTCATTTTTGTGTTACAAAAATATAAAAAGAACTCCTGTTGACTTGCACATGGAAGTATCTGTATTCAATGAATCACTAGACTCTCCAATCTAGAAACTGACTAGTAGTTTGTGAAGAAAGTTGATGTATTTTTGGAATTTTTACCTTAGAGTAAATCATGACCTAAGTTTAAAATTCTAGTGGGCAAACTTCTCTATATCATTATACATAGGTCAGCACCAGTCGTTAAATCCAAATCCTCTTGAGGCATTACATTTGAATATTTGAATTTTAATGTGGAACACCTATATGTTCAACACTACGTCCAAAACTACCCTGACCACGTACTAATTGAACAGAACTGTCCATTCCAATTGTAGGTATTGAGGATTAGGGTACTTACAAATGAAGCCCATTGATTAGGTCACATGGTATCATTTCAGGGCTGTGAAAAATTCTGAGCTCTGGTTTTGCCCTTCCCTTGGGGTGCTTCCTCTTCTTTGTGACCCCAACTTGCTTCAAGATTTTTAAATTTGCTGCTAACTAAGGTGGATGCATTTCCTGACCTTACTGGTGGGAATAGTCCAGAAGTCTCTCAAGTGCTGTAGGAACTAATTAATATGCATATTATTCCAGGAAAGAATAATTATTTTACAGATATCTCTGAGAGTGTGGCAGCCATGATGGTTAATTACTAAGGACATGCCCATCTCTGATAGAGAAAGAGATTCTTTATTTAGATATAATATTTTAGTTTTATAACTTAAAATAATTTGCATAAACTTGTAAATGTGTGACTGAGAATGTATGAAGATTTTATATCACTCTTAAATAATCTTTTCTGATTGTCAGGCAATATATGAAAAATAAGCTTATAAGTTACAAAACTACCTCATGCCTTTTGGGAATTTAAAAATTTACATGGGATAAGGGTGATATTAAAGAAACAAATGTCGTTATTTTATTTAATTTTGGTGCAACAAACACTTGGTGATTTTGGAGAACAAAAATCAGATAGAGGCACAAGAAATAAGCATGCTCTCTCTCTGAAATGTCTTCTCTTTGGGGCCTTATTAACTTAATTGGTATTTTCAACTTTCATGGCATAGTCTAAACTTGGGACTGATAGGCATAAGATATAAAACTGAGTGTCAGAATTATTAGAAGTATCAGCTAATAGGTGGTGATCAAAGCAAGATCCAGTGTCAATACCTTGCTTTGAATAAAGATAAGACCCTTAGTCAGGAACAGGCTCAGGTCTTAAACATTAATATCCAACAGGTTTTTGAGGCTGGGAAACAAGAAAAGAGCAATAATAAAAAGGTTGAGCTATACGACATGGGCTATAAATTGGAAATATGTACTGCAGGTAAGTCAAATACCCAGTTCCTTGCCTTGAAAACTGCCTCAGCTGTTACCCCAGCTCATTTTAGCATTTCTGACTAATCAGTGGATGATACTAAGCTAGGCAGACACACATGGGTGATCCGTTTGGCACCATGCTAAAATTTAAAATTGGATTTGAAAGTGCTGAGTCACCAGTGATCACACTCTATGGAGAAATAGAACCCACGGATTCATATCAGACAACATACTAAAACAAAACAAAGCAATACCAATAAAAGAGAAACTATCAAGAATAAAGAGGTAGGAGTGGGGTGGGATCAAGGGTGAGGGTGAAGTCTTGGAGGGAAAAACCCCAGGGTTGCTATAATATATGGTCACAAATACTCACTTTTCAATAATCACAAAATAAACATACAGGGAAGAGTGAAAGTGTGATGCACACCCGGGGGAAAAGTGAGTCTCTGAGGATACCCAGATCTTCAAATTAACAAACATTTCAAAGCAGTTTCTGTAACTATTTCTAATAGTTAAAGGAAAACATGTTGAAAGAATGAAGGAAAATACGATGATAATAATTAATCATTTAGAAAAATGTAATAAAGAAATAAAGAGTAAAAACCATTAAGAAGGAACAAATGGAAGTTATAGAATTTAAAAATACAATAATAGAAGGGGAAAAATCACTAGATTAAATCAATAGCAGATAGAACATAGAAGACATAAGAGGACAGAAGAATCAGTGAACTTAATGACAGATCAATAGACACAATCCATTTTGAAGAAAATTTAAGAAAAAAGATTGAAAGAAACTTAGTAGCATCTAAGAGATCTGTGGAACAACTTTAAATGTGCCAGTGTATATTTAATGAGAGACCCTAAAAGAGAATAGAGAGAGAAAAGGGTAGAAAACATGTCTGAAGCATAATTTCTAAAGTCTTCTCAAATATGATGTAAAATGATATATAAATCCATGAAGCTCAGTGTATTCCAAGTAGAGTCAAGACAGAGATTGATATGTAGACCTGTCAAAGTCATAATGAAATTAAAAGTCAAAGAGGAAATCTTGAAAACATTCAAGAGAACAGAAATGAAATTAAAGGGTGATATGTCATCAGAAAACCTGGAGGAAGAAAGGTAGAGTAATAACATATTAAAAATATTTAAAGAGACAAAAAGAGAACTTATTGCCTGCAGACCTGTTTAAAAAAAAAAAACATTAAAGGAAATTCTTTAGGTTGAAAAGAAATTATAACTGGACAGTAACTTGAATACCCAAGAAGAAATAGAGCACTGGAAAATATATGGGTAAATATAAAAGATGGTATAAAAATATGTTTTCTCATTCCTTTTAAAAATTTATTTAAAGATACATTGTATAAAGCAGTAATTATAATTGTATTGTTAGGATTATAAAATATATGGATCTATTAAAATATATGACATCAGTAGTATAATAGAGGTGAAAGAAAATGGACCTACATTGGAAAAAAGTTGTTATTTTTACTGGACTTAAGTCATATTAACATTTTCAGTCCATGTTATTGTGGTTTTAGATAAATTGAAATGTGTGTTATATTCCCTGGAGCAGCCACTTAGAAAATACCTTTTAAAAGGGTTAACGTGTTTTCAAGGCATAGAAATGTAAATCTCTGAGGAGATGGAAATGCTGATTACCCTGATTTGATCATTACACATTGTATGCATGTATCAATACATCACATGGTACTGCATAAATGTATTTAATTTTTAT
This sequence comes from Marmota flaviventris, assembly GCF_047511675.1. NCBI lineage: Eukaryota > Metazoa > Chordata > Mammalia > Rodentia > Sciuridae > Marmota > Marmota flaviventris. The sequence continues at coordinate 67,873,373 of NC_092508.1, forward strand.
GTTTTTATGTATCCATTAAGATAAACTTAATTTAAATAAAAAAACTTATGTGGAACCCTTTAAATTCATATAAATATTATGTGTCAGCTAATAAAATATTAAAATAACAATGAAGTAATTAAAATCATATAAAATTGACCCAAAAGAAGGCATTGAAGTGAAGAATATAAAGACATGACATGGAGATATATCTGACAGCCAAGTAGCAAATATAAATCAAATCACATTAGTAATTACATTAAATGGGAATAGAATAAACATACCAATTGAAGTAAGAGACTGTCAAATGAAATAATAATGCTCTATAAGAAACTCACAATAGAGTCAAAGACATTGTGCTAAAAATAAGAAGGTAGAAAAGGACATCTGTAAACAGTAATCTTAGCAAAGATAGAGTAGCTAGACATAGATACGTTAATATGAAACATAATAATGTTTAAAATAAATAGAAACAGAGAAGGACATTTCATGACAAAAAAAAGTGGTGAACATCATGACTAAAAACTACAATCTGGCAACAGAGACCCATATGTTAAACAAAATCTGAGAATTGAAGAAGAAAGACAATTCAAAAATTACTGTTGGAGATTTCAGCCGGGTGTTAAATTCTCCAGTCACTCTTAGTAAATGACAGAAGAACTAGACAGAAAATCAGCAAGGATATAAAGGACTTGAAATCTTTATCCACCTAATTGACCCAACTGATAGCTATAAAACACCACAACCATGGTGAGCATGATACATATCCTTTTCAAGCACAGACAGAACATTTTACAGTGTAGACCATATATTGAACTGTAAACAAATCTTCATATATTGAAAAAATATATATTTTATTTCCAATCTGTTTTCTCACTCTAATGGAATTATACAAGAAATCAACAGCATGAGGACTTTTTAGGAAGATCTAAAATATTTGAAAATTAGGCAAAATGCTTCTAAATAATCCATGAGTTTTTTTTCCTTCTGAAGAAATCAAAAGAAAATTCAGAAAATATATTGAAATGAATAAAAATGGAAACATAAGCTATCGAATTGTATGGTGTATAGCTAAAACACTGCTTAGAGGAAAATTTATGGCTTTAAATATTTGTATTATTAAAACTGGACAGGTCTCAAATCAATAACTTAACCCTATACCTTAAAAACAGTAGAAAAAGGAAAATAAATTGTACTCAAAGCATTCATTAGAAAGAAGTTAAAAAAGATCAGACTGAAAATCAATAAAAAAGGAATACAGAATAATAGAAAAGCCAGTGAACCCAAATGTTCATTCTTTGAAAAGGCCAATAAAACTAGTAAACCTTTCATTAGAGTAAGTAAAAAAGTGAGGAGACCCAATCAATTAATCAGAAAAGGAAGATGGGATCTAATTATCATAACTTAAGAGACATTGAAAGAATTATACAAAGGAATATTATGAACAGTTTTATGCCATTTTTAGACATTGACAAGATGATTCTTAATGTTCAAGAGGAAATTCAAAGGATCCTGCCTAGTCAAAACAATTTTGGGAAAGAGAAAAGTAGAAGCCTTATATTACCTAATTTCAAACATTATTATAAAACTACAGTAATTAAGACAGTGTGGTATTGGTGTAGAATCAATGAAACAAAATCCCAGGATTTAAAGTCCAGAAATCCTAGTATTGTGGTCAATTGATTTTTGACTAAGTTGACAAGGCTATTTAATGGGAAACTTAAAGTCTTTTAAAGAAATAGTTCTAGGAAAATTAAATATCTTATGCAAAATAAATAACTTCAACCATTACACCAAACTAGGTACATAAAACGTAACTCAAGCTAGGCATGTTGGTGCATGCCTGTAATCCCTGAGACTCAGGAGGCTGAGGTAGAAGGATCACAAGTTCAAGGCCAGCCTCAACAACTAAGTGAGGCTTTAATTGACTTAGTGAGACCCTGACTCAAAATAAAATGTAAAAAGTTCTGGGGATGTGGCTCAGTGGTAAAGTGCCTTGGGGTTCAATCTCCAGTACAAAAAAAAAAATAAGAAAGAAAAAAGAAAAACCTCAAAATAAATCATACTAACAGACCTACATATAAAACTATGAAACTTAAATCATATTTTAAAAAATCATAGGAGAAAATACTTATGAGGATTAACTAAAGATTTCTTAGGTAAGACATACAATGCAAAATCCATAATGAAAAAAATGACAAATTAGATTTCATCAAAATTTAAATCTCCTGCTCTTCAAAAGTCTCCACTAACAATTATCAAGATCATTGATGTGTATACTTAAGATGAGTAAATTTACATATCTGTACTATATCCCAAGAAAGCTATTAAGACAACATGAAAGAGGTGCACAATAATATGGTAGTAGGAGTACTTCTAAATGAAAGTGCCTGTGGAAAATTTATGAGTGTGTAAAAATTGAAGTAAAATTCAAGATTGAAAATTTTTTTGATAGAAGTTAAAGAAAAAAGGCTGCTCTAGTCAGAGGAAAAATTAAAGATGCAAAGCTGAGGAATAAAATGTATTGACATGGTTAGGAGTGTAGTGCCTGGGGTTAGGAGTACATAGATTGAAGAGCAGATTAGGTGGGTTTGACTTTCTCCTAGGGACCATGTGGAGGAGCTAACTGCATAATCTCCAGCCCTTACAGTTCAGACTTAAAAACTGTTCACAAAACATCTCCAGTTGGATGTCCCAAACACATTAAATTAAACATGCTTTAAATATGTCCCTACCCTTTTCTCACATTCTCTTTGTCAGTTGATGTCTACACTATCAATTCAATTACTCAAGTTAGAAACTTTATCCGTTATACTTCTGCTTGCATCTCCAAATCTGATCAGTCAAAATGCTTTATTAGTTTATTTAGTTTCCTAAATTCTCTGATGCATCTACCTATACCATCTAAAATTAGATATGTATCTTTTTCTGGGAGTACCAAATTGATCTTATAGGTAGTTTCCTTGTTTACAGTCTTGTCTTCTTCAAATGTATTTCTATAATATAGTTTTTAGTTATTACTTTGAATTCAGACCTAACCATGCCATTCCCTTCAATTGCTTCTTATCACTGAAAATTGCTAAAGCAGATCCTTTCTATTTTCCATACCATGCCTATCAAAATTTGTACCCTTACCTCTTTAGTCTATCTCACCAATTTTTACCATTTTTTGTTACCCTGTCTTGCCTCTATGATTTTCATGTCCACTTAACCACCTTTACTCATAACTGCCAACTCATCATCTCCAGAGAGCTCTTTCTGGACTCCATCTCCCTTGAAGCTCAATTAGATGGTCTTCTTTTCATGTTGGGCATTTCTTTATTAGTATTTATTCCATATTGCTTTATAATGAGCAGTTTATACGTCTTTCTGTCTCTCTCCCTTTACATGAATCCCATGAAAATAAGGCTTGCATCTTTTTCATTTTTGGAATCCAAGAGTCTACCACTGTGTCTTACATAATAAATAAGAAACATATAACATATTTACAGAATAAAGAAGTGGAAGGAAGGAGGAAAATACATAATTGCTGACAATGCAGAGAGTGAGTTGGTGCAGGGAAGAGCAGGAGGAAATGCATCTGTTTAGAAAGGTTCTTAACAATCAGACAAACAGAACATATTTTGTAAAATTTTAAGAGTTGATAAAGTTTTAGTGATTTTGTACTTTACAAGAAAAGAATCAACACACATAAAGCAAAGTGAATTTAATATTGTGCCACAGGCAATGGTGGACCTGAATGGGAAACATGGCACTGTGTTATGGGCTCAGCATGTCTGGTCGACTCCACATGAATTGCCAATCTCACTGGTGAGTGACAGCTCAATACAATACTGGTTCGAGGAAGATTTTAATACCATATCTGACTTCTGTGGAAAAGATATCCACTGTCAATTTTCAATATCCATCTTGGGTAAAGGCAGGTGGTATGATTTTGTGAGGTTAGAATATTTCCTAAATCTGTCATTGGCCTTGTCCTATTTGACACTTTCATAACTTGGGGACATAAAAAACATACTTATTTAAACTGTAGATAGTACAAGAATAGGAGGAATATAAATATGTTGGGCAACAACCATGTTAAAATAAATTTAAAGCTGGCAACATTGCTCCAACAACATTAAATGAAACTAAAATAAATGTGGAGTCCTCTACTTAGGTCACAAAAATCAGTTGTAGAATTCCCAGATGTTGGAAATGCAGCTTCACTTAATCCTAAAAAAATACTTAAGAATTTTATTAAATAGCATACTCAGTAGGAATAAACAGAGTGATGAGGAAAGAAGCAGTGTCCTGACTAAGGCAAGTAATAATTCTGGATCATTCTGTAATGACCTGACGTTAGTGGGAATTTTTACTTTTGGAATTCACTTTAAGAGGAACTTTGAGAAGAAAGATGAAACCATCTTTTATTGGAAAAGTTGAATGAACTTAAAGAAAACAAATGAAGCATGACATGTTGAAGATGGCTTTGACTTATCCTTGATTTGAATGCCATAGCAGCACTGGAAATGTGGATAGGAAAAAAAAAAAAAGGCTGATGTTTAATTCTAAGGATTAGAAGAGTCTGAAAATAAAACTGACTGTCCCCAAACAGTACACCATTGGAGGTTCTCATTAAATGAAGGAGACATCTGCCAGGAACCCATTATAATACAGGCTTCTGTCCAGAGGTAATTAAAAGTCTACATCTAACACTGGGTGATTGGATTTTTTATGTGTATAGGTTAGATGATAGAGCATTATTGGGATGAGATGCCAGTGATCCAGTTCTGGTCATGATTTTGCCACTTAAAAGAGTAGTAACAGTGATTCTTTTAAATATGAATTAGATCATTTCACTTCTTTGCTCCATGTGCTCCACTAACCTCCCATTTCATTCAGAGAAAAATCCAAGCCCTTTCCATATCTTCCATGCCCGATATTTTCTGGTCTTTACATCTCCAATCTCACCTTCCCCTTTTCCTGTTCCATTTTCAATTTGTCTCATGTGAAACTAATCTCTGGACTATTCCTCAAACACGCCCGACACACTCTTACCACAGATAATTTATTTGACCTGAGATTTAACATTTTAAAAGCGGACATGCAGAATCTTTATTTGAAATTTTAGAATTTTGAGGCTTTCTTAATATGTTGGAAAATCTAGTGGGGTACAGTGGCTCACCTGTAATCCCAGCGCCTGGAGACAGGCTGAAGCAGGAGGGTCTAGTGTTCAAAGGCAACCTCAGCAACAGAAAGATACTAAGCAACTCAGTGAGACCCTGTCTCTAAATAAAATATAAAATAGGATTGGGGATGTGGTTAAGTGGTCGAGTGCACCTGAGTTGAATCCCCAGAATGCCCCCACCCCACCCCACACACACACAAAAAAAATACAAGATAATACAAGATAAAGAGGAACATGAATATTTATTAATGGGACATGAGCTTTCCAGTTTGCCACAGGCCCCGCCATGCTGTCATTCATTTGATTACTGGCTTTGACACTCTTAGCATTTGAGTTAGAAAGCCCAATGTTACAGATGGTGCTGGTCCATTAGCAGTGCTTCATAAATACTAGTGTACCTAAGTATCATCTGGAGAACTTAAGGCCAAACTGCTGTGGTAACCCAATACTCAGATTAAGGAGGTTTGTATTGGGGCCCCAAAATTTCTATTTCTAGCTGGATCCCAGATGATGCCGATGCCTACCTTAAAGAGAACTAAACTTGAAGAACTAAACTTGAAGAATTGAGAACTAAACTTAAAGTGGCACTATATTATAACATTTGCAATTATAGTAGCTGCTTATTCACAGTAATATTCAACTTTAAACTCAGTAATCAGGAATTGATATCTTTATCTCTAAATATCTATGTAGTTAAATCCTCATTATTGGACTTTTCGTATACCAGTGTTAACAACTAAGCTTCACAGTCCTTTTATACCTTCGGGTTAGGAGATTTTTGTTCACCTCCCCCAGGGTGCATCACTTGCTTTTGACTTTAAATCTGAATTGCATTGTTATGAATTGGTCCTGGAGAATGAACTAAACAGTCATTAGCATTTCAATAGCAATTTCCATCCAAGTTATTTTGAATATGCCATCTGGTTCCAAATATTAATAACTTCATAGTAACAGAGCAACTGTGGCTGGTGGCTGGGAGGTGACAATGATCATCAAATAGTACTTATGGAGCACATGCGTCCCATCTTTTAAACAAAGCTAGACTAATGTTCAGTCTCTATAAACAAGAAGCAGAGCTGGTGACACATGTGACATATGGAAGGAATTGAATGACTCGTCCAAGATCACACACAGTTGTCAGATACTTGGTTGCTTTTCTAATAACCCTATACTGCTTTACCTTGAAAACCTTAACTGGACTAATAAATAAAATAATATTCAAACATGGTTTGGAGGTAAACTACTTTTAATTCTGCCCAAGAGGAATGATTTCTTCTTTACTACAGATTTTTTTTTTTTAAGAAAAAAACAGGAATTGAACCTGGGAGCACTTAATTACTGAGCCACATCCCTAACCCTTTTTTTTTTATTTTTTATTTTGAGACAAGATCCTAGTATGTTGCTTAGGGCCTAACTAAGTTACTGAGGATGGCTTTGAATTTCTATCCTCCTGCCTCTGCCTCAGCCTCCTGAGCTGCTGGGATTATAGATCGCTACAGGTTTTATACCATCTGTGGTGCTACTGAGCAGGGACACCCCCATAGTGATTGTCCTGCCTCTAGGATCCTCCCTATAGCTATGAAGCATCTACTATAGCTGTTGGAGAAGGAAATGACTTCAGGAACTGTGCATCAAAATGGCAGCACTTACTTCTGCAAAGAGTATGAAGGACCAGGGAATTCTTCATTTTGCCTGACATTGCTTGGTATAGTGCTGGAGTGCTCTCCCACTGAAGAGACCAGGAATTAAGACAGCATTTGGGAAAAGTGGCTTCTGACCAGGAACGTAATCCCAGGAACTATTCTGAGGTCTGTAATTGACTGGATATGGTTAAAAAATGAAGGCTGTTTCTTTTGAGGACTTCTTTCCCCCATTGAATGATGACAAAGGCACAGTTCTCTCTAATTCTGTGGGGATACTCATCAAATGAATTCTCAGTGACTAAACTTCTTCAGAATTATTAGAAATACAGAGTAGTCACTGACTTACTCCACTTGTTCTAATTAGAGAGATTTTCAACTTTTCATCTCAGATAGACTCAAAATATAGATGTGTGTGTATGTGTGTGTGTGATAGAGAGGGGGCCGGGACTGGGAGTTGAACTCAGGATTCTCTTCATCGTCAACCCTTTTTTTTTTTTTTTTTTTTATTTTGGGACAGATCTCACTAAGTTGTTGAGGCTGGGCTTGAACTTGTGATCCTCCAGCCTCAGTCTCCCAAGTTGCTGGGATTATAGGCATGTGCCATGGTGCCCAGTTTGAAGTACAGATTGTTTTAATTAAAAAATTATAACATTTTATTTTCAATTGACAAATAATTATTGAAAATGGGCAAAGGAACTGAACAGGCACTTTACGTAAGAAGAAATATGATCTATCAACAAATATACGAAAAAATGTTCAATATCTCTAGTGGTTAGAGAAATGCAAATTAAAACTACATTGAGATTTCATCTCACTCCTGTCAGAATGGCACTTATCAAGCTACAAGTAACAATAAATATTGGGGAGGCTGTGGGGGAAAAGGTCCACTCTTGCATTGCTGGTGAAACTATAAATTGGTTTAACCACTCTGGAAAGCAGTATGGGAATTCCTTACAAAACTTGGAATGGAACTACCATTGGAATCAGTTATTCCCCTCTTTCGTATATACCCAAAGGACTTAAAATCACATACTAATGTTTGTAGTAGCTCAATTCACAATAGCTTAACTATAGAAGCAGCTTAGGTACTTTTCAACAGATGAATGGATTAAAAAATGTGATATATACACACAAACTAATATTACTCAGCCATAAAGAGACATGAAATTATGACATTTGCTTGTAAATTTGAGATTATCATGCTAAGTAAAATACACCAAAAATCAAAGACTAAATGTTCTCTCTGATATGCAGATATTAACTCGCAATAAATTTGGGCGGGGGCTAGGGAAGAATAGAAATACTTTGGACTAGACAAAGGGGAATGAAGGGAAGGGAAGGAAAATGGGAGTAGAAAGTTAGTAGAATGAATTGGACATTTCTTTCCTAGGTTCACATATGAAGACACAAGCAATGGAACTCTACATCATATACAACCAGAAGAATGGGAAGTTATGCTCCACATATGTATAGAAAATACATTCTACTGTCATATATAAATAAGACAAAACAACAAATAATTACATATATGTTTACATATGTGTTTAAAATGTGGAATGATTAGATCATGCTGTTAACACATATATCATTTCACATTCTTTTTGTGGTGAAAATATTTGAAATCTACTCTCTTAGCAATTTTGAAATACACATTATGTTATTGTCTGGTGTAGTCACTATTTTGTGTGTATATATGATGCTGGGGATTGGACTTAACTTCACTCATGCAGGGCAAGCATTCTACCATAGAGCCACATCCCTAGACCTTTTATCACTATTGTGTCAAATAAATGGCCAGAGGTTCTTCCTCCTGTCTAGGTGACATTTTTTTGCCCTGGACTAATCATCTCCCTTTTCTCCATCTATGTTCCTCCCCCAACTCTGGTAACCATCATTCCATTTTCTGTTTGTATGAGCTCAACTTTCTAAGATTCTACATATTAATGAAATCATGTGATATCTGTCTTTCTGTGTCTGGCTTATTTCACTTAGCACACTGTCCTCCAGATTCATCCAAGTTGTTGCAAATGACAGTTTTCCCCTTTTTAACCCTGAAAAGTGTATTGCTGTGTTTGTACTACATGAAGCAAATTTTAAGTCATGGAAAGTAAAAGATTGTGATCTTGGTGTTTCTTCAAATAGTTTTTATTTATTTTTTTTTAATTGAGGTCTAATGTATTTTTTTCTACCATTAGCCAAAGAGTCAATAAACATTGAGCTGGTGAGAGCCTACTATGTGCCACTCACTCTTCTAGGCACAGGAGATCCAGAGGCAAACAAAATCATCAAACCCCTGCTCCAAAGGGAAATACATTCTAAATAGGAGGAGGGAATGACAAACACATAAATAAGTAATTAAGCTAAACATATTTATTAATAAATTCCTGGAAACAGATGGAATAAGACAAAGTGGTGGGAAGAAACTTAGTTATGTGCAGTGTGCTTTATTTAGGGTAATCATAGAAAACCTCTTTGAGGAGGGCAAGCAGAAGAATAGCCTGAGCAAAGGCTCTAAGAGAGGATTATATTTGGAATTTTTAAGAGACCAAAAGCAGATAAAATAGTGTGCAACCTGTACACTCAGAAAAATGAAAAATTATAACCCATCTGATTCAAATGTATGATATGTCAAGATCATTGTACTGTCATGTGTAACTAATTAAAACAAATAAAGTTTTTTTTTTTTTTAAAAATAGCGTGCTGGCAGGTGAAGTAGGAGTAGTAGGTAGGGTCAGTATCATGTAGGATCTCATGGAGAATGTTATAATTTTTTTTTTTGTACACACCATGGGAAGCCCTTGGAGGGGTTTAAGCAAAGGAGTAACATAATTTATGTTTTAGGAAATGTTACATACCAGAAAATTATAGAGGACACAGGTAGGGTTAAGGACAGTAATTAGGAGCTATTCCTGCAGTTCAGGTTATGCTCCACATATGTATAGAAAATACATTCTACTGTATTTTCTATACATATTCTATACATAGGGCTTGAGGATGTGTTGAACAGAGGGCAGATGTAGAATTAAGAGTTCTGTTCTGTGCCACAGTCCGGCTGCAGCAAAGTAACTGGGGGGTGACGAGCAACTTGTGTACATTGATACAGCAGGAGTGGGAGCCATTTATTGTAGGACAGGAGGGGTATATATACATTCCACACAGCTTATCTTAATTAACATAAACTAGATACAGCAGTCAACCAATAAGGAATCTCCATACTTAATGGCTCGCTGGCGTTACTTTACAAACCACTCCCTCTGGCAAACTGCGCCATCTTGACTTGTTTACAGACCTAACAGTTCTGGCCATATGATGTTGAGATGTTGGCCATGTTACACATTCAAGTGAGGATATCAGAGGGGCAGTTGAGAAACCAGTCTTAAAAAGCCAAAGGCTAAAGTTGAAGTACAAATTTGGAGTTATCAGCATATAGACACTATTTGAAGGGTAACATCTGTCTTGTGTCCCACCGGCTAACAAGGCCTGGTAAATAGTCTTTTCAGTATCAATAAACCTCACTATGGTTAATGCAGAAAAGACTTAGAATTCACAGGTTAGGAAAATGGAGTAGATTTCAGAGGACTACATTTGATAACTCTAGGAAAGTAACAGAGTCTACCTAAAAGGAAGTATGTTTTAGACTGCTGTGGGTGCCCAGGTAGGCTGAAGTTGTGGACTTTCTTTGATAAAGAGAAAAGGTGGTTGCATGCTTTGATGTACAGCAAGAGTTATTTTCTTATGTATCTTACTGAAAATGACATAGAGTAGGAACATAAAAATTTTAGATACCCCCAAAGCACATAAGTATTCAACACCTAAACTTCCACAGGCTTTGAAGTAAAGATGGTACAATAATGAATGGAGGGCTTGGTATAGTAGTAAACACTGGGCAAAGGAGACGGAGATACCAAGGTTCAATTTCCCATTCTCCCATTTACTAGTTTGGGCAGGTAATTTAACCAATTTTCTCATCAGTAAAATGCGTAGACCTATTTTCTTGTTGGAAAAATCAGAGTACATATTATCTGGCACCCAGAAGTCTTTCTGTAACTACCTTATGGTTGATTTGCAGGAATGGTAGGCCTTAATTTAAAGAGACTGATTGGGTTAATGAGTAACTAATACGACAATGCATGGACAATTTTTCCCTTTCTTTTTCTTTCTTTTTTTTTTTTTTTTTGTAATTTTCAGCTGATTCCATGATACCTATCAAATACTAATTAGCTAAAGAATTCTAAAGCAAGTACTTATTTGATAGCCTAAGCTAGAAGTCTAAAGAAATGGATATAGGCCTTCAGTAAAGATGAACTAGGGAGACTGCCTGGGGCAGTTTATAATGTATACTTGACCAGAGACTCAGCTTCTCTAATCTTCAATTTCCTTATATTTAAGATGATGAGGGCTATAGCTATACCTTTTCCACAAAATTTCTAAAGTTATAAACCAAGCACAGTAAAAAAATATAAAGTTTTCCCTATCCCATCCTCCCCAATTCATTTTGAAAGTTTGAATGCAAGGATAATGCCTGTTAATGACAAAATAATACATCTTTTGCATCTCACCATGAATTGGAACAGGCATTAAGATGGCATTGGTCTTATGACAAGAGGAAAAGATCTAGAGGCCTTGGCTGTGGCTCCTTCTCTTCCTCCTACTTTCATGGCTGAGCCTTTCCTGCTTGTCTTGTGCAGTCCAGAACCAAACGAATAATTCAAATTTTAAACCAAGTGAATTTCCTCTATAAACTGGGAGAGAATTTAGATGAAGTGGATATTACAGGCAAATCCATTATTTTTCAGAGCCCAGAGGTTTCTATAAGTCCTATACATACTCCCTTTTAACAGTATATTCCAGTAAGTAGAATGATGCCTTAATAGGCTAAGTAGTGTGACTTCTAGATTGGTCTCAGGGCCTACTAGCTTCAAAGCCCTTAAGGTCCTGGGGGGATCCTGGGGCAACAACTCTATCTGTATAAGTAGAATGGAAACTGACTGCAAAGTAGACTATGACATAAGGTAAAAGGGAATGACAGTTGCCTGTGTGACTATATATATATATATATATATGGAAGGCTGCCAGAAGGAAACCTGCTTACAAGTATCATTTCAACTACATTGTATGACATTTCCCCTTAAAATGTATTCTTTCTTATTTTAAATCATTGCTTTTTCAGAAATCTGTTGAAATTTAGATTCCCCAAGACTAACACATTAATTTGCCATCATTTATTGACGCATTAGAGGAAATAGATGCAGGGAAAAAAAGGAGGTAAAATACATCTATTTTTATAGGTAAAGGATCTAAATTATGGTTGTTGTGTTTTGAGATGACAAGCATAAAGAATTCTGAGATGGTAGCAGGTTCTCTACTTTATGATCTGACTTCTAGACAACTTTGGTGCTGAATTATCGTAGTAGCATTCATACCAACCAGAGGGCAAAGAGAAGAAAAAAAAAATAGCAAAATTTGTGTCTCAAGGACTCAAATCCTGTGAGAACAAATTGTTCAATAAAGTGAAGATGTGACCATGTTCTGCCTCTTCCAGGGAGATAAATAGCTATTGTCTTCAAAAGGGGCCACAGGAAATGCTCTTGGGTAAGAGTTAGCTATTTTGTGGACATGGTCCCAGGTAAGGAAAATATTAGTTAATAGTTATTCTGGGTAAATACTGAAGAATTTGAACAGGAAAAGTCACATGACAGGTCATATAGAAAGGTGTGTATGTGTGTATGAGATGATTTCAGATGCCAGGGAACACTAATGGATAGCATAATGTGACCTAAAATGGTAATGTATAATATGGAATTAGAGTAATAATTTTGCCGCATTTTCTGCCATGTCCTAGTTTTTCCTTCAAGACAAAAAACATGAATTTTACAAATGTCTCATAATAAAATGCACTTAAATACACTATACTTTCTCTTAGAAAAAATCTTCCAAAATTATATCCCATTTCCCAGAGTTTTTTTGATTTTTTCCTATTCTACTATCTTATGTTCATTTATTTCCCATAGTGGATACTCTATATTAGGTCATTCTCCTCCCTGGACTAATTTCACTGTATTTATTCCTGATCTCAATAATTTTTCATGCTTTCCTAATGTCTAGGAGGTATTTTTCCTTTATTAGCATATCCAAATTCTGTTCAGCATTCAGAGCACAATCCAACTGCTACTTCTTCCATAAATTTACTCTTGCTTTTCAGAAACTACATTTAAAATTTAGGTAGGGTTTGCACTTTTTTAAAAGGGATAAATAGTAAATATTTTTGACTTGTGGACCACACAAACTTTATAATTTTTGAATAAGAGGCTCCTCATTATTTATTTTGCAGAAGACTGCAAATTATTTAGCTGATTTGGGGTGGGAAAGGAGTTAATATTCTATTAAATGTCAAGAATTTCTATAAAGAAATAGGAATTAAGACCGTGGTTTTAGGAAGGTATTAGATAAAGAGTTGGATTTTACACTTTTAAGAGTAGAAGAGAACTCAGAAACACACTCATATGGACCCTGGATTTATGGTAATTGTGGTGCTACAGAGAAGTGGAGAAAGACCTAGAACATGATAGCACTGAAAACAATACTGAGCAAGAGAAGCCAGAGACAAAAGAATATAGACTGTTTGATTTCAATCCTACATAGATCAAAAATGGACAAAATTAAACTGTAATGTTATGAAGGTATAATTGAGTACAAAACTCTAAGGGAAGGTGAATCATTACCTTTTACAGCTAACTAGCAGTTACTTCTAGTTGGGCATGGAGGGTCTAATTGGAAAGTAATATGGGGGCATCTTCTGAGAGCTGGCAGCATTTTATTTCCTAAGTTCGTGTTGAATGCAATTTCTTAGCTTTGTGTTATATAGCTCATAGGTTTAAAACTTACTGTGGTAAAATTGAGCCCATACTTCCAAATGCCCTCATTCATAAAATAGGTTAGTAGTTAAGATATTCTTTAGATATAGAAACTTCTCTATTGATAAACTTCTCAAACTGGAAACTTTCCTATATATGGACTCTGCTATTAGAGCAAAAAGGCATCCCTCCCAGCTTCCCTGTGCATTAAGAAATTTCTTTGAGTCATCATGTTTGTGTCTTGTTTAGGGACCATGTGATTTTGTGCAAGCCATGGTAGCCTTCATGAAACAATTCCCTGGAGCCACTATGCACCTTGAATGCACCAAACAGAGTTGCCCCACATGACAAGTATCATAATGACAATTCATTACCAATAATTCAGAATCTCTTCACTTGTGGCTTTGATTTGGGGTTCATGTGTGGAACCACTATTTGTTTTTCTTTCTCAACATCTTACTACGAACTACGTGTCATTGGTTTCTGCTGCTATATCTATTATTTCCTTCCTTCTGCTTTAATTTGTGCTTAGTTTAATGTGTTTTTCTTTCTATAGTTCCTTAAGGTCAAAGCTTAGTTCATTGATCTGAGACCTTTATTCTTTTCTAACATAAGCATTTAATGCTATATATTTCCCCCTAATCTCTGCTTTAGAGATATCTTCCAAATTTTGATCTATTGTGTTTTCATTTTCACTCAATAAAAAATATTTACTAACATCTCATGTGACTCCTCTTTGACCCTTAAGCAATTTAGAAGTGTGCTGCATAATTTTCAAATATTTGGGGATTTTCCAGATATCTTTTGTTAATGGTTTCTAGTTTAGCCCTTTTATGATTTAAGATCATACTTTGTATTATTTCAATTCCTTACAAATTGTGAAGGTTTATTTTTGTGGCTCAGTATATGGTCTATTTTGGTAAATGATTCATGTGTACTTGAAAAAAATCTCTGTTGTTGGGTGGAATGTTCCACAAATGTCAACTAGGTCAAATAGTATATTCAGAAGGGTGTTAGGTCTTCAACTGTAATTGTGGGTTTGTGTATTTCTCTTTTCAATTCATTTTTTTTTAAATTACAATAAAATATATCTAACAAAATTTACCATTTTAAGTGTGTGATTCAGTGGCATTACATAACCTTCACCACTATTCACTTCCAAAACCCTTTTATCGTACCAACCAAATCCAAATCTTCAGCCCTCAAGGAGTAAATCCCTACTTCCCTCTACCCTCAGCTCTGGTGACCTCTTATCTATTTTCCGTCTGTAAGGATTCTAGAAATTTCATAGGAGTAAAATCAGGCAATATTGTTCCTTTTGTCTTTGCTGATTATACTTATCATAATGTTTTCAAAGTTCATCCATGTTATAACATGTATCAGAACTTCATTATTTTTTATGACTAAGTAAAATTCCCTCCCTCTCCCTTTCTAATGTGTATTTTATCAATCCATTCATCTGTTGAAGTATATTTGGATATTATTGTTTACAGCATTTGGTTGTCCTAAGACTTTAAACATGAACATTGAAATGTAAGTGTCTGTTCAAGACTTTGTTTTAAATTCTTTTGGGTATATAAATAGAGGTGCTTTTTGTTACTTTAGCATTTTGAGGAAACACCAAACTGTTTTCTATAGCAGCTGCACATCTTTAGATTCCCACCAGCAATATATGACTGTTTCCATCTTTCCATAGCCTCACCAATGTTAATTCCTTTCAATTTTATCCAAGTAGGTGTGAAATGGTAGTTCATTGTAGTTTTGATTTTCATTTCCCTAATTACTCAGGATATTGAGCATTTTTTCATGTGATTATTGGCCATTCATCTGTCTTTTTTGGAGAAATATCTATTCAAGTTATTTACCCATTTTTATATTGGGTCACTTGTTTTTCTATTGTT
The DNA here is from genome assembly GCF_047511675.1 of Marmota flaviventris. NCBI lineage: Eukaryota > Metazoa > Chordata > Mammalia > Rodentia > Sciuridae > Marmota > Marmota flaviventris. The sequence continues at coordinate 67,888,920 of NC_092508.1, forward strand.
GAGTTTTAGGAGTTCTTAGCAGATACATAATTTGCAAATATTTGTCTTAGCTTGCCTTTTATTTCTCTGAACATTGCCCTTCGAGGCACAAAGCTTTTAATATAAGAAAGTCCAATTTGTTTATATTTATTTTTGCTCATGTTTTTGTTGCCATATCAGAAAATCTAGTGCCAAATGTAGGGTTATAATTTACCCCCATGTTTTCATCTTAGAGTTTCATGGTTTTAGCTCTGACATTTGAGTCATTGATTCATTTTTAGCTAATTTTGTTGTATGTGGTGTCAAGTACTTCACCGAAAAACTGTTTAACGATGGATCAAATTGCTACAGATCCCAAGGGAAAGAAACATAGCCTAAATTTATCAACAGGTGGCATGTCAAAGAATTTGTGGCTGTGTTTTACAACAGATATGTGGGCAGAAACCGATATCAAACCTAGGAGACAGAATCATGTATTTGATACCCTGGATGATGACACAGATTTAATAAAGAGATATCTGAGGCAGTTGCTGAAACTGCTATAGTCTACAGTGTTTGTCTTGATGTGCAAAGAAGAGGATGGATTCATGCAGTTGTCTTTGTGTATAACATGTCCATTTGAAAAGTGATCACTTGAAGAAATGAATATGATTTTTCTAGTTATCTGAAAAATGTCCTCTACCTTTTGGATGCATCCAAGAAAAAATGTTCAGGTTTTAAGTTTTCAGTTGAATTTTTTGAACATTATCCAATTCCAGGGTAGTAAATACAACCCCCCACTTTAAAGGGACACTCTTTTATATATGCCTAGTGTTCACAGCTGCAAAATTGTGCCACAACAATAAGGCTGATTGCACACTCAAAATGACCAGGGGCTGCAAAATAAGTAAATAAATAAATACGCTCCTGTTTAAAAATGCCTTTAAATGCTTCCAATTTATGAAATTGCTCAAATTTGCTTATTCTACATGAGAAGTAAAATGCAGACAATTAAGCCTTGATAGTCAGATTTTTTGATATTGGAGTGGCTTATAAAAATTGTAGGATGTCTTCAGGAATAGAACTGATTGTGATTGATTCTGAAGTCTGTTTGATCTTTAGTTCATTTTACCAGGGGAAATGAAAGAAAAGGGAGGGAATTGCCTTTCCCTGGGTGCCAGGTACAGAACTGAGTGGTTTTGATCTCTTATCTCATTTATCCCCTCAAACAACCCTCTGTGGCAGGTGTATTATCAGCCCTATTTTTATGGCTAAAGAAATGAAGACTCAGAGAGACCAAGTAAATTTCTTCAAGTGACACAGAGTAATTTTCACAGATAGAATTTGAACCCATGGTTTGTTCTACTACAAAGCTCTTGCTCTTTCTGGTATATTAAAATGCCTCTGGAATCAGAAGCCTGTCCATAGCAAGAACTTGAGAATTTGGCAGTGTCCCCTTTGTTATGAAAGTAAGGATTGTGAGGCATTAAAAGTGTTGTTTATTGAATCTAATATATAATTTTGCATTGCTTGCCTTTTAGGATCATGAATGTTTCATACCTCTGCAAAAATGAGTATAAGAGTGAATTGACACAATTAACATTTTTCACATTATTTCTGAGATTGGCACAGAATCATAGGTTAAGTGGGCATGCTTTATCGGTAAATGGGCATGATCCTCAGGTATCTTGGAATTTCTGCTACAAAAATAGGATAGTGGGGAAGAAAAGCAAACTGGGGTGGTGGAAGCTGCAAAGAGCACAAGCTAGGTGAAATGATCGGATTTTAGTGCAAGCCTTTGTGTGGGGAAGTGAACAGTCTACTATCATTTCCTGAGAAAGCTGGTGAACCTGAGATGATGCAGTCCAGTGTCATCCATTATCCGATGGAAAGAAATTGGGGCAATGGCCATGTTCAACTAAACAGGAATAGCATTATGTTTTGATGTTGTCAGTCACTGGAAGTGGGAACTAGGTTACTAGGTCAAGGGACCGAGTCCAAACTTTTGTACTCTCACAAAAAATAGGCAGGAAACCAAAGACTCAAATATATGGGCTGAAGTTTAGGGAAAAATTCTAATTCTGGATTTGAAATGGAGTGCTGGAAAGGAAGTTTAAGGCAGAATCCTAGGCAGATGGACTAGGGTACATGGCAGCCCTAGGAAAAAGTGGAGTAAGATAGCAAAATGAGTACCTAGTGCCCAAGAGGTTACATTAGTTTTTTTTTTTTTTTTAACTGAGGATTGAACTCAGAAGTACTTTATCACAGAACTACATCCCCAAGTCCTTCCATGTTTTATTTTGAGATAGGATCTTGCTAAGTTGTTCAGGGCCACACTAAATTTCTGAGGTTGGCCTTGAACTTGTGATCCTCCGGTCTCAGCCTCCCCAGCTGCTGGGATTACAGGCATGCACCACTGAGCCCAGCTTCATTAGATGTTATAAAAGTAATTCCAAGCTAGGCATAGTGGTGCATGCTTGTAATCCCAGCAGCTCGGGAGGCTGAGGCCAAAGGATTACAGTTCAAGGCCAGTCTCAGCAACTTAGTGACTGACACTGAGCAACTTAGTGATACCCTGTCTCAAAATGAAAAAAAATTAAAAAGTGCTGGGGATGTGACTCAGTGGTTAAGAGCCCCTGGGTTCAATCCCTGGTATTAGTAAATAAATAAATAAACAAACAAATAAACAAGTAAATGTAATTCCAGTTTCCACTGGCTGTGAGTCATAGCTCACAAAATACTCGGCTCACTTACTTGAGATTAAATTAAAAATTGAAGGCGTAAGATCTTTTGGTATAGATTGGATTGGAAAAGGCAGCAGTTGAGTGGATGGAGTAGTAAATATTAATTTTCATTCAATCAACTATTTCTTTGTTAATTAAGCAGTTATTGAGGGACTTTATGACTAAAGATATGGTAAATTTCATGATTGTTTAATATCTTAAAATTTTGACCAGTAAATATGACCAGGCTTATTGTTTTTGTAAACCAAACTTGCTTAATTCATTTGATCTAATACTTCTTTCTGATCAAACCACAAGCATATAAAAGTAAGCGCCAGTTATGCAATAATCCCTTCACCTCATTAACAAATCCTATCTTTTATGATCACTGTCTCCACAATACTTTATCACTGTATATTTCAACTTCTCCCCTAGAACTTTCTTAATTTTTGTCAGCATAAAAAGATGTTTGATTGTGTGTGAAACAAGAGTCTTCCTTTGACCATAATGAAACATTACATAAGTGTCCGGTATTTGTTGAATGCAATTCTAACATGTTTTATGCATAGTAACATGTGTAGTCTTATGAAATGCATAATATTGTACTGATAATGACACCGAGACACAGAAAGTTTAACTGAATTGTTCTAGATCACATAGATAGTAAGGGATTGTGCACAATCTAAATCCAGAATCTAAATCCTGACTCAGGAGTCTATACTCTACCACCATGTCATACCCATCTCCTTAAGTCTTCTTTATCTTTGTTAGTCACTGTTCGAGATGGAGGTATCCATGCTATCATATTCCACTTCCTCCCCGTATTAGATCCAGTTGACTCCTTTCTGAGACTTGTGAATCCCTTGATATTCATTAGGTCCTCAGCTGTTTGCTCAGTGGAAAACCTTCACATCCAAGGCTGTCTCTTCACCTCTCTGCTATTATGGACTCTCCGAAGATAAGGCATAGGCCCTGGGATGGCTTACATCATACCTGCTCAGGAAGATGTCAAGGCTGTTCCACAAAGATCTGAGCTGACTGGTTTCAAGACACTCCAGCTTTTTCTACCACTCAGGACTCAGTTGTACAGCTATTTGGGGATGACTGCCCTGAGGGGTGGTGTGACACCACCCAGGAATCAGGAGTCAATACCCCTTAAGATAAACTTTGGTCAGTGACATATAGGAGATTTAGAATAGGGAAGTTAGAGATTCTGTAGATAAATTCCTCTTCCTTTCCCCAATTTTGAACTGTTCTACAGTATAGAAAGTTCCATATGACCTGTCTAGATACCAAGGTGCTGGCTGTATTTGGTCAAGAATTTGTAGAATGCTCACAATATACTTCTATGTTTGCTTTCCTTCTTGTCTGCTTTATGTTCCCTTTACCCTTTCACTCTTACAGCCTTGGGGTCATACTTTCCAATGAAGCATTAGCCTCAAACACTATTTATTAGGGATCATTAAGACCTGCAATGACTGCAAAGGTTTCTTCCATTGCAATAGGCTGATATACCCACAGCTTCACCAAACTCTTTTCACTGATATTACCAGTGATATGATCACCACTAAATTGAGTGAACATTTTTCAAGCCTAATTTTCTTTGAAGTTGCTAATACATTTAATAATCTTAACCATTTTCTTCTAGTATGTCATTGTATGTTCTCTCCTTGGCTAGTCAATGCTGAATTATCATTCATGATCATTATTTCCTTAACTATACCTTAAATGATGGAGTTAGGCAAAATTCTTCCTTTGGCTCTTTATTTATATCCTTCATCATCTACTCTCATGTTTTTAAGTACCTATAGCTTGATAGAGTCTGAATACATTTGTTTAGCATAAATCTTTTGCTCCTGAACTTCAGATCCAGGATTTCTATGCCCAACTAAAAAAACACATGGTACTTGTGCTGTCCATTCCTAGATCTGTGTTGGGTATGAAGCTTTGATTTGTACTTCAAGATCTTCTTTTACCCTGAGGCAGCTTGCTTTGTGCTAGGGGAGTTAGACTTGTTCTGACCATCACAAAGGGATTCCTTCTTCTCCAATGACTGCAGAACTCAGTCATTCAACAGGCATAAAGTGGACATCCAAGAGAGGAAGAGATTGAAATGTGGACACTTACTGTTTTAGCATAATCTCTGAGGGGTCAACATGAGCTCCTGTATCCTTTGATACAGGAACACAGTTCTCATTAGGCAGTCTTCTCTGTAAAATACTTTGGATTCTTTTCATCAATATGATATCAATTCTCTCACATGATATAAGTATTTTTTTTCTCTGTCTTTCCCATGACACTCCTGTGGGTGGGACTTCAGTTTCTTCATGTTTCTATCTCTAGTGACTATCTTAGTTCTTATCAGATAATAGTATATTTTCAACAAGTGCTTATGTATTAAATATAACTCAAAGTTATGTCAATTGGAAAGGGGACACAAAACAATATTTTCTCTATCCACCAAGAGTTGTGGGTTCATTTGGACACTGAAGACTAGCAGGTGGAAATAATTAATCATTAGAATTAATTAAAAGACAACTCCAACACTTGCAAGAAATTGACTTGTGAGGATATGGAGTCTTCTGTTTTTAGGGGTCAGCAGGATTTTACACACTCAGGAAAATTTTATTTAGGTCTTGTATTTAGCCTCCAAGTCAGCTTGCATATAAAGCCACACAAAACCAAACTTCAGAACAAAATGTTCAAGAAAGTAACAGCAAAAAGCAACAAATAAACAAAAACAAAAAATGCAATAAAACAAAACATTACCAATCTGTTCTCTTTTTAGTGCCTGTAATGTTATTTAAAAATAAGTTAAACTGACATTCTTTGGTATTCATTTTAAACAAGGAGATGCTGGGTATTTCCAAGGTTGACTTAAAGGTGACTCAGAATTCTCTCTGCAGTTATTGAGCTACCCTGACCCAAGGCTTTGGTTTTTAAAGATTATGGAAACTGGTTGTGTGGGTGGAATTGGCAAGAAAAAGCCACAAACTATGTTCCAGAACTGCCACAATTAAAAGTAGAAATCCCTCCAATGCAGATTGTTCTGTGTTGTAGTGTATTGCAAATCATTTTGCCATTTAAAAGCTAATTAATATTTGTCCTATGTTACAGCTTTAGTACAAATTGTTTTCTACAAAGTATCCCCAAATTATTCCCATTAATATAGTTGAAAAGTATTGATTTGGGGAAACAATAACTCTTTCATAAAACTCTCATCATTAGGATAAGTGAAAGTGGTGTCAAATTCATAATACCTTTAAATTTTTTTTTTAATATTTATATTTTAGTTTTTGGTGGACACAACATCTTTGTTTGTTTATGGTGCTGAGGATCGAACCCGGGCCGCATGCATGCCAGGCGAGCGTGCTACGCTTGAGCCACATCCCCAGCCCAATACCTTTAAATTTCAATTCTATAGTCCCTTGCTTCTAAACCCACTGTGGTCTCCCATTTAGAACTGATGTTTGTGATAGTTTATCAGTGAGGTAAGACATGTAAATTCACTGGAAATAAATGAGGTGACATTTATCTTGTTAATTTTTGATGCAGCATAGATTACAATGTGAATAAACGTCAATGGAGGGTAGGACATTTTCTGTACAATATTTGTATTAATACCTCTGAATTGGCAGCCATGCTGTTATCTATCTTAGCCTTCTTCCAACATTTCAAATCATACAAGCAGTTTCCAAAAGACACAAGTCCCACATTTGCCGCAGTCTGGCTGGGCACAAAATCACGAGCCACCACACACCTTGTAGATTCAAACAGCAACTCTTTATTCTTGAACTGTCACCGGCACTTTACACACACGTTCTGGGCAAATCCACGTTCTGGGCAAAATCCACATTTCCACTGGGCTCTGCATCCCAAATACTCTCTGAATCCTGCGAGAACTCAACGGGAACTCAAGGAGCCAGCATGCCTGAGGCAGCAGGATACGCCCTATTCCCAGCAGGGTATACCTTAAACCTGGAACCGCCCTAATCCAGCAGGATCCTCCCTAAACCCGGATCCACCCTGGTCCTTGAGCAGGGTCACCTTTCTCATGCAATGTCACTGCAAATGACCTGGGTCCAATATGGAGAGTCCTTCCTCTAAGCAACATTGGGTAGGCTGACAAAGAAATTGCCATGCGTCATTGCTACTTGGCAATGGCTCTCAGCACACATTAGTATATTATGTCAGAACAACTATATGATAAAGAACAGTTATACAAATTTTGGCCTTTTGAACTTATAATAATCAGGATTAAATTTAGCAAAAACTGAGATGGGGCAATTATTAGTACTTGGGGCATAATAAATTAGCATATAGGTTTGAATGCACTTTTAAGGTGATTTTAATCTTGAGTATTTTAAACAGTAGAGTCAATGCATAATTAGATGTTTCAGAGAGAATGTTACTCTAATTTATACAATGAAAAACATTTTTGTTTTTAGACAAAAATACGCATTTCAGAGCATTTTCTGGTAGAAGTGATGTATTCATTTATTGAACAAACACATTGTACATATTTGATATACTGGGTATTATAGACTAAATTTTTGTATCACCCTCAAATTTATGTGTTGAAATCTAAACCCTGTTTTATTATTTTTGGATGTGGGGCCCATGAGAAGCCATTAGGTCATAAAGTGCAGCCCTCATGAAGGAGAGCAGTGCCTTTGTGAGCAGAGGTCAGAGAGCTAGTTTTTATTTATTTATTTATTCCTGCTATATGAGGATAGAATGAAAAGTTGTCAGTCTCCAGCCTGGAATTGGGCCCTCACCAGACCTGACCATCTTAGCACCCAGAACTATGAAAAATAAAGATGACTTTCAGGTTTCTTGTAAAAAAATAGAGTGGACTATTTCCAATCACTCAGCCTAGGATTCTTTGTTATAGTAACCCAAACTAGAGTAGGAGGCACAAGCCTCATTCCTCAGGAGGTGATAATGCAAAAGACAGATTTGATTTCTTTACTCAAAAAACTTATATAGTATAATTAGAGAAACACACAATGAATACCCAGGTTTTCTACTTGGAGAAATGACACAGTATAGATTGGGGAATGTATGGCAAATGACATGGAAGAAGGGGGTGAATGAGTAGAGGAATATAATAAAGTAGATACAAATATTATTGAGCATCAAATAATACAACAATTCATTTGGAATTTCAACAATGATTTTTTTGGAAGTTAGTGTCAAGAAGACCAAATCAGTGCTGAAAATGCCCAGAGTCTACAGACATATATAGCTCTGGGGGAGTTGTAAAGACTTAGAAATGAGTATGTGTTTCTGATAGATGGAAGGACTCAATGACTTTTGAAAAGTCATTTGTGGTAGGGGTTCAGTATGTATGATACTTGGTAAGGGGCATCCACTTGATGCAGAGATGTTTTTTGAAGAATGGAGAAAAGAGGAACAGGTACCATGGGAACACTTTGAGTGGTTTGAGTTTAAAGAGGATTGTGATCTCTACTATGGGGCCCAGTGTAGAGCCTTTCAGGATCCATCAAATTTATGAGATAATCATAACTTGCTGTATGACAGATTCAAGTCCCCAAAATTGAATTTGTTTCATTGCAAATTAAAATACAGAAATGAAATCTTAGTCAATTGAGGAGCAAAATATTGAAAAAAATGTTCTTGTATGTTTTTTAATTTAGATTTCTGAATCTATTTTGCTTTTTCTCTTCAGTTACACTTGTTAGTGCTATGACTCAAATTATCCACAATTAATAATATTTGGCAATGCCACACATTGACAATTATTGAGAGGAGACTGCTGGGGATTTATCAAGATGGAACTTGGGACTTTGAATTACTATAGAAATTTTCCTTTGCATTTTCCACTTCTTCCTCAGACATACATACTCTTTTGTTCTTGTTTTCCCATATTGACTTGAAAACTTAGCTCAGAAAGATGCTTACCACTAATACCCAGATGTCTCACATAGTCTCCTGAATGTATTTCCACATGACTGTTGAGGCATTTCTTTTGCCTCTTCTACTTCAGTCTGCTCACTATTCAATGGTTGTTTAGGTAGCTTATTAGCATTTATAGTCTACATATATCCTTCTTGGTGAATTGTGTTGTGATAAGCAGTACTTCACTCTTGGTTGCCTGGCTATTTTCCAGGACCATCCTGTGGGTGATTCAGTCTTGCCATTTATTGTAAAAAAAGTGACACTTCTCCTTCAAACACATTGCAGATTCAAGAGCACCAAGGTTAACGGAATGCCAACTGTCCAGCATTACCTTCCTATGTGTATGGAGTGTGTGTGTGCGTGTGTGTGTGTTTGAGAAAAAACTAACTTGTAAGAGGACAGAATCCATAATATTTCTTATGAGACAGAACAAAAATAATTTAAAAATAACCCAGAATACATTTAATGACTAATAGCACATTGCAGATCCATATTTCATATTCAGGAATAGATACACTATTTCCTTTCAATTATAGACAAAACCTCTTTCAGGTAAGACAGTATTTTACCTTACAATCATACAATGTCAAGCCAGAGTCGTTGTTCTGAGGGAACTGAACCTTCTGCCACTTCAACAACCCCTAACTGCTGACTGTTAACTCATTTTTCTTTCCATCTGATGTGACTGTGACAACAAACAAATTCACAGAAGTGGCATTATCTGTGAGGGTGGGCCATTGGGTAGCTGACCTTGGAAAAATTAATACAATAAGTGAGTAGTAGATGTCACTATAACCAGATCTGTGTTAGAGTCACAATTAGGAACATGAACTTTACTGCTAGTTCATAAAATTTCAGAAATGAGATTGTTACAAAAAATATTTGCTAGTTTTGTTCTTGTCATTTGTTTGCTTGAGAATATGATTTTAGTACCTTTAAAAATTATTTTAAACATTTAATTTAAAGCAACTAAGTTGTGTGTGTGTGTTTGTGTGTGTGTGTGTTTGTGTGTGTGTGTGTTTGTGTGTGTGTGTGTGTGTGTGTTTGTGATGCATAAAATCAGTCCTATAGGTTTAAACTGGAGGAAGTTATTTAGGCAAACAGAACATAACTACTGAAATATTTATTCCTGTTTGTAATGTTTAGTATTATTTTTCCAAACCAGTATATTTACCTTTCTAATATGATTTTATGAAAGAAAGTAAGTTTATACTTTCTAAATCTTTGCCTCTTCTCCTTCACACGTTTTCCAAAACTCCATTTGGCCATATTCTGTAGTCTCCCTACTCCCATGGTATATAATAATGTTGCTCATCTCTTGTTCATTCTTTATATATTTACCTTTGCTTTATATGCCACATTTGCCTTTCTCAACTGACTTCTTATTCTCTTTCTTTAAATATTATTAGTACAGACTCCACCATACTAGGATTACATGGATGAGTCCATGAATCAAATCAAACATTGAATCAATTCAATTGAATATCCATCTAGCTTATTATTTTCACTTTCTTGCTCAATTCACATGATTAATTGACAAATTGACCATATGTGTATATACCTACACACATACACATGCACACATACACACGTTCTTTTATGTATTTGCATTTGCTGTTTCACTTGTTCATTTGTTCAGCCTTTCAATCCACATCAAGAACACAAAACTAAATACTACATGACCTTGCTGTTGAAGAACTCAACTTGAATGGCATATTGGTTTGACTGAGGAGTGTCTATTGTCTTATAATAGTAGCAGTAATAAGTAGTAATAGTAATTTTGCCATTACTTATATACCAATCATTGAATTAAATATTTATGTGCATTATCTCATTTTCTATTTATGGCAATCTCATAATACATAAATAACTTAGGAATGGAGGTCCAGAGAAATTTAGTAAATCATGCTAAGTCACATAGCTGATGAATGGTGAGTCTAGAGTATAATCACGCAGGCTGAATTCCAGAATCTCATCCTTAGCCACTGTACCCACACAGCTTAGGAGGACAGACCAGGATGGCATGTGTGTAATTTTCTGTCATAGAACCTAGCCTTTTAGAGATGTAACATGCATGTTTATATTGACAAAGGAGAAATAAATCCATAGGGTCTGAGAGGAGGTAAGGAAATTTGAGATTAAATATTTTGTAAATGATATTTCCAACACACAATCTAGAAATATCTGCATAGGTATTTAGTAGTGTACCCTCATTTTTTTTCTAATTTTACATACTCTGAATTTTTACTTTAATACTTTAGAGAGATAAAATTTATTTTCAGCAAACAACTCAAATATTTAATCCTGAAAAGTATAGATGAGGCAGGAGTAAAAATTTAATTTCCAGAAATACGACATGGTCTTTGGAAACATTTCATTATGGTATCTCTAATTGCTTGAAATTCCACATCCACAGTTTTTCTTTTTCTTTATGATTTTTATCTTTGAATTTCTGTATGGATATTACAACATTCAAAGGCACTTGGTATTTTTCCTACTAACAATATGTGTGTATATATGTGAATATATAAATATATTGTATTATTAAAAGACAATGAGTCACATTTTAGATTTGCTCTTCTCTGACTGTCTTGGGTAAACTTAAAAAAAAAAAATGTCTGGAATCAAGATTATTCACAGACATCAGAAAGAGAAATTTTGCCCTTGGTGACTGTGGTTTTCTGAAAGATAGGACACAGATATACTCTAAGTTACTGTTATACTTAGAATGTACATTGCTTTTCTGTTCTTCTGGTATATAGGTAAGGGAGGATGTCATCTGCAAAATGATCTTATAGTTGTGTGTTTTCATAGTTTTATCACAGAAAAGAGGTTAGTTTTGTGTGGTTTATTTGCTTTTGTTACTTTTCTTAGAATTTTCTGTAGAATTTTCATTCAGCATTACACATTCTAATTAGACTATTAAGTGGAGTTTAATATCATAATTTATTATGGAGAAAATCATTCCAACTGTGTTATATATTTGGAAAAGATCTTTATGGCTTTCATCTAAGACCTGAATCAAACAAACTTCACAGTAAGGCAATAAATATTTTAGTGAATATGTAGTTTACTCCAGCAAGTCAAAGAAAGGAAAACAGTTTTAAATGTAGTGCTGAGATTCTCAGAACTGGGGCTTCAATGTACTTACGGAGATATGGCATATAAACCAAAAGATGTTTAGGAGAGACATTGTCTCTGAAACCTTTGTGCTAGGAACTGTGCCAGAGTTTTTTTGCCTGTGAAATGGAGATGATAATTTTATCTCACTGAAATTCCATACGACATACATGAGATTGTATGTAAAAAACACTTCTAGGTCAAGGTAGACACATAATATTCTTTCTGATACTAAACGAACTAACAGATGGTGGACTGTCCCCCTCAGCTGATATCCTTTTAGTAGTCTTGGTGCCTAACATGATTAGTGAATAAATTAACATTGTGGATGAGATAGTAGACTACCATTGCTTTTTGAATTCAGAAAAAAAAAATAGACAAACAAACCAGAAACCTCTAGGAAAACAGTTATGGTTGTATTTGGATACAAGTTACAACTTGAAGGAAATGCACAGTATTTACAGGATAAGAGGAACAGAGAAAAAAACAAATCCAAGAGGAAGGATAACATGAAAAACAGAAATAAGAAGAAAATCAGAGAATAGAGCAATCTTAAAAAACATAGCTTACTTCTGTACACAACAAACAATGATAAAATAACAAGTTTCAGAATCAGCCCTGATTTTTAAAATCATATGCCATGAGGAATCTCTAAAAATTAAAGCCTCAAGCTTCTGATGACTTGTAACTATGAAGAAAAACAAAAACTTAAAACATATTAGTGTAACATACTTTTCTTCAAAAGAGAATTAAGAAAAATTATTTCAACCAGCATTCTTTATGATTTCCATTGGAATCATCCTTTGCTATTTTTAATGATTGGCTCTGAAGTGGTAAATTGGGAAACCTTTTACATCTTCCTCCCTATACATCAGCATGACTTCTTGCATAATTTTGGTTCTAAGTTAAGTTTCTCTGCCAGCTGACCAAGTTTGTGATGGATGCACTTAACCTTTTAGATTTGTGAAATGAAATAGAGAACTACAATCTCTGTTTTACCATATGGATTCCCTTTATTCTTCTACTTGTTAATCTACAATTACATGGCTAAAATCTAATTCAAAGAGTAATTTTCAGCACAGTGATTTTTGGTCAGGCAAATAGGTGTGGCCACTTAAAAAACGTTGAGGACACAAGAATTAATTAATAGCCAGAGTAAAATCAATAGTGGGTTTAAAACCAAACCACAAAACGTTCTTAGACTATGATTCAGAATGCTTTTGATTTTCAGCATTAGGTGACTTTGTGGTCACTTGGTTTTTGAACCCGCTTTGTGTGTGTCTGACACAAACATTTTACATGTCAAAAGTTGACTGACACTTTCCCTATATACATTTTAGTGTCAAGGCTAAACCATCAATGAACAGGAAGTCTTTCTCAAATACTAAAGTATTTGTTTACTGGCACCTGGTCTCTGCTTTGAGATTATTAGATTATCAAAAAGATGCTTAAAACCTAACTTTAGTCATGGGAAGAAAATGAAACACAACTATAATTTATTATTTTTAAGCCTCTGCCAATATCACTCTGATTTTGAGAGTTGAATAAATCATGAGATTAAGAAATAAGCTATCAAACTTGGCACAGTCTATTAACATGATGATCACTGATGGACTTGAATCACTCTTATATGCATATAAAATTCTATAGAGTGTGATATCATTGTTATCAGAAATTTAACATTTCTTGCATAAATTTCCTTTTAATTCTTGGCAGAAATCCATTGTGAGCTATTCAGGGATGCTTTTTCTGCAAAATATAAAAATTCAAATGAAAAAGATCAAATCATTTTGCTCTATTATTATAATATCATGTCCTTTATGTATGCCATCGTTTTCAAAGCATTTTCACTGCATTATCTCATAGAGAAAAAAAGAACACTGGACAAGCAATTGAGAATGATGACCTAATCCCAGATCTTCTGTTAAGTAGACTGACCTTGAGTAAGTCTCCTACATTTTCTGGGCCCCCATTTTCTCATTCATAAGATGAAGTTTGACTAGGTCATACCTTGAGGGTTTTTTTTTTTTTTTATTGCTGCAAAATACTTTAAAAATCACTCCTAACATACCTGTGCAACAGGTAAGGCAGATACATATCTTCTGCTTTGAAAACGGGAAAACCAGAAGTTTAGACATGTTGTCAAATAGTTAATAAATGCCAGAGCCAAGTCTAGAACACTAAAAATCTAATCCTGAGTGTTGCATTGTTATAGAAGGCCCCTTTTAAGTTTTTATTCATAAAACTGATTTGACTAACCTGGTTAATATTTCCCCTGTGTGCATTAATATTTGCCCCTTAAATGTCATCAATAGTTTTAAATGAAATAATGGGAAAGTTCTACGCTTATTTACATGGTTTGTTAGTTGCCTCTGTAATGATTTCAAAGGGCGATCATATGTGAAGACTGGGGTTTTGTCTTGTGAAACCAACTCTGTTGAAGCAATGATAACTAATCGAATCAGGCAATGAGAGCTAAAGTTGAACACTTGCCCCTTGTCCTAAAGGGGTACTCATCCCTTTTGCTCTTCCCTACCAAACAAAACAAGAGTACACGAATGTATTAATGTGGATACAGCATTTACCTTCACTGACTGCTTCTAGGAGCCATAGATAACATTTTCTGCTCCTCAGTGTATATGTACCTGACACCTAACACCTCTGTAGGTAGAGGAAGATCTTGACTTTACACTTTCTGGGGTTAGTTATTTTGATCCTGTTCTGAAATTTTAAATACATTTTACTTATAACTAACTTCTCATAATTCTTTTCATATTAGTAATCAACATTTTAATGTAAACATTGTGATGGCAGGAATCAATTTTGTCACTGATGTATTTCTAGAGCCTAACCAGGGCCTGGCACACAGTAAGCACTCAATATTTTTGGTAAATATATATATGAAAAAATTGTGTCCAAATCAATTCTTATTAAAAAGAAAAACAGAAACCTTGAATCTGGAATACTAAGTAACCATTTGTGGATAGAAGTAGTTTAATCGGAGACTTCTTTCTGTTTTCTTTTTTTTGTAAGAGAGATTTTTTTTTTCCTCCATAAAAGACAGATGCCCAGTATTCAAGGCTTGGATTTTGTTGTTGTTGTTGTTGTTTCAACCTGTCAAGAAGAGTTTCTAAAATGAAGAAAACAGGATTTACTTTAGGTGACTACCAATTTTAGTTCCCAAGATAGTCTGTGTTGCTTCTTCCTTCATTATCTTTTATGTCTTTCTCATTTTTCTATTTTTTTGCAGACATATGTAAAATTACTTTTTTTTCCTGTTTCTCTCAACTTCTCTCCCTTACCAATTCTTCTTTTCTCCTTCCTTTTTGTCCCTGCTTCTATAATACTTCCTTTCTTCTGATGGTGTGTTTTCCTCTCCATACAATCAAAATGCATTTGACGTGAATGATGAAAAATATAACTAAGGGGGTGCGGGAGGGTCGGGTACCCGGAGACCTGAACCCAGGTCACCATCTTTACACTACAGTCTGTGTTTCTGGATTTACACAGGTGAATCGTTGACCTAGAAGTACAGTGTATGGAACAAACTACTACAGCTTTAAGCTGTGGAGGTTTATCAAAAAAGAGCAGAAACAAAGGCAAGCAGATGGCTAAAGATGAAGGTCACATCAGATTGAGAAGTTTGTCAAAACGTGATGACATAGGTAATCTGTAAACTGTTATTGCGCCTAGCTGGAGGTGCTGAAAAACATTTTGAAATTACAAAAAACACTGGAGTCGCCAGCACAGAGGCAGGAATGATAGCCTGGAGTGGTTCTGGTCTATGGATGAATGCCAGATGTGGAAAGCGACATATCTGGAATTAATGATATTAAACATGCTTTTCTTTTATGCTCAATAATAACTCTATTATGATTGATACAAACCGCAGACACTTTATCTAGTACAAATGGAATCGTCTGTCATTGACTATATTAAATCATCAATTTCTGCATGATGAGGATCGTTTAGGGTAACTAATCATCTGTCTCGTTCTGAAGTCTTTAAGGCTGATCAGATAACGTTTTGAATACTGCCTGAGCAACCATGACAATCTAACCCTTCCATGTAAGGATTGAGAGGGGCCCATTATGCCGTCAAAGCCTGTGGAAATATCACAGCTCTTTCTCTACATAATACCCTGCTGTAAATAAATCACTCTCCACCGCAAACTTTATTGATCACAAGCACTTCCATGCTTGTGTCTAGTGAAGTCTCTACAGAATAAAATGCTGCTTTATATTTTGTCTTGTCAAAATATTAAACGGCTCTGTCAAGCGGAGTCAGGCTAGCAGTGATGGTGTAATTCTGCTGTAGCCCTTCTCATCCCCTCCTTCTATCTCAGCTGCCAAGCTTACAAAGCAGGACTTTTTTTTTTTATAAACTTTCCAATTATAGTCTCGTAAGATTATGAAGCCTTAAGATAAAGTGTCCTAATTTAGAGTAGTGGAGTACTGAACTACTAGGAAAGTGACTGTTAGATAAAATAGCATTTCTCCCAAGGAAAAAGATAACCTGGTTTATTTATATATACAACTTTAATGGGCAATGAAAGTTAGGCTGAATTTTTTTTAAAATTTTGTCTCACAAATTAGAGGGAGGGATAGGATCTCAATTAATTTGCACCAATTAGCTGATTATTCATACTTATGAAATAATGTGTTATGATCTAAAACAGCTTGCAGGGGCCAGAGAGGAAGACTGAGTTAAAACTGAAATCTACCATGAATAAAACACATGTTTTCCAAATGTCATGGACGGGATATCTAGCCACTAAGTGGTACCACATACTGTAACATGTTTGTGGCAACACCCAGAAACAACAAACAGATTAAATGTGTAATTTACTGCCTGCTAATGCTGAATTTCCTGGGCAGCATATGGTTTTAATGCAATCTCAAAGTAGTTTCCTCCTTTGTCATTATAAAGGGGTAGGATTTTGCTTTCAGTAGGGCAAAGAAAAAGACTGAAATCACTTAGAGAAGAGTTAAGATTTAGTGTACCGGGCCATTAGTGCTGCCTGGAGGACACTGGGTTTGATCTTTATTCCCTTTTGGAAGATCATTAACTCTTTTAGACATTTAGCAAATAACCTCTTCCAAGCCTTCCAAGAGTTTACACAGCACCGTAAGAGAGCATTTTGCTTCTGTCTTGTCTGTTTCTGAGCCAGATATTTATTGATGTTTCTGTTTGGTCATTTTTAAAAAGAAGTTAAGCTGTAAGATGAATTGATAATCCCAGACAGAGAACTTATTTTTGAGGCATATAACAATGGGAAGCTACAAAAACTGGAAGTGTAAGTCTACCCATGGACCTCTGTGTACACCTCTGTTTTTGGCTGCAAGAGATTCTAGAGAAGAGAACAAATTTTAGCTTAGGGACAGTTTGAAATCCAGTGGCATATTTCAAAGAAGCAAGTAAACAGCTTTTTTAATGCTCATAAATTTGGACCATCAACAACCTTCACTTAATTCAAGTTCTAAAACATCTCCATCTTCCCCTCACCAGTAGGTTTAAAGTATTAGAATGGGCAGTAAAACACAATGGTATCAATCTTCAGCAGTTTTTTTTTTTTTTTTAAACAACAGAGTAACTCATTAATCCAACTGAACTGTAGAGTCGCCCAAGTATCAAAAGCCATTTTCTTGTGAGTACAATGAAATGCAAACGTTATATCCTGATGTGTGGTTGAAAGTATTTTTCTTAAAATTGGAGCCATTTTTGCCATATTCAGCAAGCAAGAATGAAGTCATTTCACATGCTAGTTACACCTGGCCTCCTAGAAGCAGCCTCTGACCTTGGGGATCTCCAGGTTTATTGAGGGAGCCACACTGGCAAGCAGGTGAAACAGTGCGGTCTGAGAGAGGCGACAGTATGAGTGCCTCCCACAGCCCTGTTAGTCTTTGTTTGTACTTAACCATGAGATGTATGTTAGTTATTTCTCATACAGCAGTTTAGCAGACATCTGTAGTTTATGCTTGCTAATATTATTCTACCAGCTCCTTGATTTTTTTTCCCTTCTCTGATCTCAAGCCAGGTGGCATTGACCATTTTTGCAACTTCACCTGATATAATGCAGGGGTATAATGCAGGCCTTGTCATTATGGGAACTTCTGGTTACAATTATTCATTCAGAGACGAATGGTCATCACACAGGAAGGGCAAATCGAGTTTTTACCCAGTCAGGATGGTTCCTAGTGCATATTCCTAACCATGATGCTTTCCTATCTCAATCTTTATTTACCCAATGTAGAGATAGGCCAAATGAGGTAACTGAATGAGTACATTTATTAAAGGTAAAAAGAAACAAGCCACTCCAGTGATATTTATTGCTGGGACATTTACTTAAAACACTATTTACTCTGCTGATTTTCTAAGCTGATATGCCTGGGGAAGTCCAAATGCCACCACTGAAAGAAGGAAGCCCTTAGAAAAGGAAGTCAAATATGGAAGGAAGATGAGCTGAGAGGTGAAGAAACAGAGTAAGAGTGAAATGCTACACAGATGAAATGACCTGGGTGATAAAACTGGATCCAATGGATACAGCCATTTTTTGAATATCCATCCCTGGACTTTTTAGTTACAAGAGCCAACAAGTGGCTACTCTCACTGAAGGTAGTTTGAGTTATATTTCTGTGCTAACAATGTAGTTAAAGAAATGTATACAGCTGAGTGTGGTTGTGCATGCCTGTAATCCCAGCATCTCTGGAGGCTGACGCAGAAGGATCTCAGGTTAAAAACCAGCCTTAGAAACTTAGCAAGGCCCTGTGCAATTTGGTGAGATCCTATCTCAAAAAAAAAAAAAAAAAAAAAAAAAAAGGTTGTAGCTTAGTGGTGTTGAATGTCCCTGGTTCAATCCCTGGTTATAAAATATATTTATATATATATGTATATATACATAAATATATAAAAATAACTTTATATATATATATATATATATATCTTCGTTAAGACTCAGTTGGGAGAAAGTAAAGTACTACCTACAAAGGATTCCAACAGATTGCTGAGTTAGACTAGATGACAGAGACTGCAAGAAGGAGGCTCCAGGGGGAAGCCATCTCTTATGGTCTTTAAAGTAGGTCTGTAATTTGGAACTAACCTTGGTATTGGGTCAAACACCTCACTATAATTAGGATCTAGCTGATAATTGTAAACTGTAATTTATATTAGATTGTTTTAGAAGAATATGCTATTTAAATATTCACTTTCATTCTGCTTAATGAATCATTTTTTCCTGGTTTCTGGGTTCCCCTGGTTTGCACAGCATCCCCTTAGAGAAGCTGTATCAATCCTCTTTTATATGTGAAGGTATCATTGAAGGTTCTGTAGAGTAACTCTTTTCAAACACCTGAAAGTGTTAATGCAGTTTCCTCAAGTACCTCACATGCTCCTGGGGAGCAGCTTACACTGTGGGAGAATCTAGGTCAATGTGCATGACTGAAAATAGCTTAACAGTGAATCCAATATGAATTGAAAAAATAATGAGACGAGATCCCAGCCATGAGATACCCTGACTGGTCTGATACTGGCTCTAAAAATCAAGCATCCTAGTTCTTGGAATGTTTTGGTCAGCACAATTTTCTCTCCTGTGGAGCTGTCTTTAAAGTGTCCTGGATACTTAGGTCCACGTTCCCCCAAAGTGGCTGCCAAGAAGACAAGGAATCTTGTTTCATGTTCAGGCCAGATTGTAGTTTGGAGGAGAACTAAAAACTTCCACTTAGCTGACATTGCATCTTCAGGTGGTTTTAAGTTTATATTTAGGATTTCACTATGATCCCCTAATGCTATTGGATTTCCTAAGGCTAATAATTTGATTATGAAAAGAAAAATTCAAACTTCTACTGTTCTGAAATTCAGTAAACAGAAAGATCATGCAGGCAAGTGAGCAAAGCATTCTTTTTTTATTTTGGAAAATAAATGCCTTCAGATGGCTTTGTTTATCAACTTTTAAATATAAAATGTTTAAGTGATTGTTATCACATTTCTGGTTTTTATTGTAGGAAAATAGTCTACTGACAGGCTAAATATCCATAAAGTAAGATTATTCTCCTAAGTAGAAAAATACTAGTTGATATTAACAAACTGCTTAAAATAAATATTTTTTTTCACTAATACAAGATACATGGTTGGCAATAATATCAATAATGAGTGCTGTTCTATCTTTATGTCAGCTAGGCAGTGTCACAGAAAAGGAAAAACATTTATTATGACAACTTAAACTACTCGATTTGTTTTCCAATTAAAGTCAACAAGTAATTGTTGAGTATCTACCCTGGACCAGTGTGTTTGCAGATGCCATATTGTGTGCTAAACAGAGTTGTTCAAAAAATATGGTTGCTGCTCTCATGATGGTTTCAAGATAATTGCATCATTGTGAGTTGGGTAGGAAGGCAGAAATGCAATCAATCATAATGTATGGTAAACTAAAGTAAGTGCTAACTAGAGGTACAGATGCTGGGGAGGCAAAGGAAAGAGTAATTCTGACTAAGGGACCCAGGGATGGATTTGGAAAAGTAATCATGGCATTGAATGTACAAGTGTTTAAGACATGAAATAGCCATTTCAAGTTGAAATAACAAAACTACCAAAGGCAAGGAAGTACAAGAGTGTGTGTTATGATTGCAGAACACCGAATCTTGTATATTTGTAGTTTGGGAGTTGAGAAAGATTAAATTGAGTAATGATAAAGGTAGAGTGAGTCTAGATTGTTAGATTTTAAAATATGGTTCTGAGCTTTATTTTCTTCTATTAGCAGTGTGGTGAGGCATGGACAGGAAGTGACACGATTTCATCTGAATCTTTAGAAAATGACTGTTAGTAGTGTAATAATAGCACTAACATTTATTGAGTGCTTACCATGTGCAAGCACTGTTCTCCATTTGTGATACATATTAACTCATGTAACCCTCACCACAGTCCCATATAAAGTTTACACTGTCTTCCTGTTTTTACACTGGGTTACAGAACTATTAAGCAATTTCAAAATAGTCATACAGCTAGGAAGGGATAGAGAAAGGTTTTTACCTAAGTATAAAGGATTTAAAGTTCATGCTTCTCACTGCTGTGGTATCTCTCAATCTTTCCCATGTAGATGATGTAGTGGCTTAAATAAAGTACTGAAGGTAGAAAGACTCTTCAGTGGATCTAGGAGGATAATGAAGAAATCCTGAGCAGGATGTTAGTAGTGAAAAAAAAAAAAAAAAAAGAATACATTTGAGAAATACAACAGAGAAAGAAACAATCAACATGGACAATTAATTGGATATCTTCAATGAAAGATAAAGAAAATGACATAAAGTTTTCAAAACATAAGAAGATAATGAATGCCAATAACAATGCAAATAACAAGTGTAGAAAACAATGTTACTCTAACCAAAGTGAACTGTGGCTGCTAGGAAGCAGGAGGTACAGATTAGAAGGGAGTTGATAGTGTATTTAGTTACTAATACACTAAGCTTAAAGTGCCTGTGATTCATATCTGTGGATATGTAAAGTGGACTTGGAAATGGAAGTCTGATATCCAGAAAGGGTATCAAGGCTAGAACAAGGATTACATATGTTTGCATAGTATTTTGTCTGATATGTATTGCGGAGCAACCATCTGCCTAATTCTGTGCAAGAGATACAGCCATGAATAAGTAGATATGGTCTCTGCCTTCATGAAGTTTAGAAGATAAACATTAAGTCATACAAGTTTATGTATAACATATTTATTAGTTCCATGAAGAAAAACTCAATGGTAGATTTAGGCATTATTATGGAATCTTCTTTTAATTGTGAGAATAAAAAAAAAAAAAGGTTTTTCTGACGATGTTGAATTTACACAGTAACCTGAAGAATAAAAAGGGGTTATCTTAGTTAAGAATGCTGAATGTATATTCCAGGTAGAGTGTGTGGAAATTTTGAGGTTAGATAGAGCTGAGTGTTCAGGGAACTCAAAGAAGAAGAGAGTAGCTGAAGCTGAGAGAATAAAAGGGAGATAAGCTCTGAGATAAAATTGTAAATGGAGTCAGAGACTAGATCATACAAGGCTTTTAAAGTCATGTTAAGGGTTTTAGATTTTATTTCAAAATAGTGGCAAAATAGAGATAAATTTTAAGCAGAGAAGTGGCATGACAAAATTTGCATTTTAATTTTGGCTGCTAGGAAACAGGATGGATGATGGGGGTCATAAAAGGACATAGTTTAGCTGGGAGATTTTATCAATAATATTAATGAATGATGATAGTGACTAGGTTAGCAATGGCGGCAGAGAAGAAAAAAAGCAGAGGTAGAATTGAATGATTGCTGGTGAATCTTAGATGGAAAGTGAGAGAGGAAGAGGGGTGAAAGATGACTTTCAGTTTTCTTGTAAAAACAATTAAGTAGGCTATTTCCAGTCTTAACTAAGTAGATAGAGAGGTCATTGTCCCAGACTTAGAAGAATCTAAGCATATTTGGAGCTCAGTTTTTAAAGATGTCAAATGCTTATAGAAATTCTAATTGGAGATAATATAGGTATAGCTTATAAGGTTTTTGAAACTCAAAATGTGGGGTTTGGGCAGTTATGGAGATATATATTTGGAAATATGCATGCACACATGTATAGATATAGCATGCAGAAGGTTTTTAAAGCCATGACAATTAGCGAGGTCATTAGAATAAAATGGGGAAGTGAAAAATGGTATCTAAATCAAGATCTGTAAAGCATTAACATTTAAATACAGTGTAGAAAACAAGTTTACTCTAACCAAAGTGGAACTTAGAATTCCCTAGACATATGTACAGTAAATTGAGAGAGTCTGGTATCATGGAAGTCAAGCAATATGGAGTCGTGTCTGCATGCTTTTGGTAAGTCAAGAATGATGAGTGCAAAAAGTATCCATTAGATATAACATTGGATATCAGAGGTGATCCTAAGGGAAATAGTTTGATGTGGTGTGGTGAGATCCCAAGTCAGGTTGGATTGCACGGAAACCTGAGTGGGTGACCAGAAAGTGGGAGGACATGTGAATAGGCAAAACTTTCCAGAAGGTTGACTGTAGAGAAAAGAATTAAAGTAGCTGCTGAAAGGAGAACTGGGAAAAGGGGAAGTCTTTCTTTTTTGTTGTATTTGACTTTTTTTTTTTAGTTGGACACAATATCTTTATTAATTTATCTTTATGTGGTGCTGCGGCTCGAACCCAGGGCCTCACGAGACATGCTAAGCGAGTGCTCTACCGCTGAGCCACAACCCCAGTCCATGTATTTGACTTTAATTGCAGAGAGTTAACCACATTTGAATGCCTAGGGGGAGAGTTCAGTAAAAAGGGAGAAGTTAGATAGAAAAAGAGGTGGAAACAGAAGCAACAAATCTCTGGAAAAGGCCAGCACTGCTGAGATCTGAAATGTGGGTGGGAAGTGGCCTATATTGCAGGTGGGTGTCAACTCTGTTGTAAAAGAAGTGAAACAGTATGGGTGGGGCAGGTATAGTGGACTTAGAGATTTGATGGTGGGATGATAAAGGCATTTCTACCTTCTGACTTATTTTTGCCAAACAGAATTATGAGGCAAGGTCACTTGCTGAAGTCATGAAATAGGAAAACCTCTGAGAATAAATGAGGTGACATAATTCTAGAATGTATGGTAAATGGAAAATGTTATGAGATCAGAAACATTAGTGAATGTCCATGTTTAAAGTGTCAGAAGAAGAAAATAAAGGTATTCAGAATAAGAAAAATAAATGGACTCAGAGGCAGAAGAAGAGCAAAGAACCCAGGTTGTACCAGAAAGGAGAAAAATGACCAGAAGTCTGCAAAGGGAACGTCAATATCAGATGCCCTGAAAAAAAAGCAACTGGGAGCCTCATATTTGTTCTTAAGTTTTATTAAATGACAAATACTATGCTAAGTGCTACACGTGCATTAATTCACACCAAAGGCTATTAAAAGTTAATATTATTTGTAGAAAGATTAAATGTCTTGCCTGAGCTTAAATAGCAAAAAGTAATACAGTCAAGTTTATGATAAAGGAAGGACAGAATCTGAGGCCCATAAACCACATACTGGTGAAAAGGCTAATTAATGTATATTGTGCCTTTGTTATTAGCAAGCATTTTGTTAAGCATTTTATTTATGTAAGGGTTTGGATTACTATGGGAAATAGGAACAAAACAATTGACTGAAGATAAATAAAAAGAGAGCTCAACTGTATTGGCACTTCACTAAGGTAAAAGAATAAAATATGTTCCCCAAACATAATAAGTGAACCCATAGTAAGAACCCATAAAGCACATTATTTATTAAGTGCTCATTCTCTAAATACAAAATTGAAAGATGGGAAGGGAATAAGATAGAGCTAAACTAACACATTCTCTGACCTGTAGTAATTTATAAACTATGACTGACTCCATGAAGCTAAAGAACAATGGGACTATCGTTAAAAATAAATACATGAATAAAATATTGATATTACATAAATATAAAGATAGTGTCCAGCAAATAGGACATTTCAGGAGTTGGCTGCTTAGAAAGAATCAAGATTAGAATACTTCTGCTTTGTAGTTGGTTCATATGATGTAATTCCTGAAGCAGCATAGCATTTTTGCCATATCTCTTTATGGCAAAGATTTGAATTATATTATAGAATATTGCTTATGTTTTATAACAGAGGCCAGGGTGAGAATTACAAAAGATGAGGATGAAATACTGTTGGTATTGTAGTCTCACTTTCCTGGTTTAGAATATAGGACCATATGAAAATGAAGGTAAACTAGGAGCAATATTTGTCACTGCATTATATCTATAACTCTATCAATATCTATCATCTATCTTTCTGCCTTGTATTTTTCTATCTCTCTGAAACTTATCATAGAAACTCCTCTATAAATACATTGGCAATGCCTTTTAACAATTGCAGGCATTGTGTTTCAGTTTCTACAATAAAAATGTTCTCCATGTTCAAGTATATGGATCGTGTTTGCAGAACTTGGTTGATTTGATTAGGGCAGATACTCAACATAAAAAAAATCTAGGACAATCACTCTGCTAAGTAGGCAGCGGTATGACAGGTTCTCTTATGTGCGAGGAAAAATGCAATCTACTACTGATGCTCTTATTTGCTAAGGATTGGGAAGAAAATGCTTCAAGTCGACAGCAATTTTAGGGAAGTAAGGCTCTTCACCACATTTTGATTAGTAATTGCTTATCATTAGCAAACACTTGAAATTCTTTTTTTTTCTCTCTGAAATAAAATGAAGGCATTGAAATAAAGTAGGGATATTTATGTATTTGTGGGATGAATATAGGTTTTGTGCAGGATAAATGTATTTCTTCTCTTTTAGAAGAACTTTTTTTTTTTTTGTTCATTTCCATCCCTCTTTTTAGAGAAAAGCAGTTTCTAGAAATGTTTGCATTACATGAAAATCCTCAGTGGAATGTGCTGTGCACTTAGGTGAGAATGAATTTGCCTGTCATAAAGAGCATTCAGAGGAGCAAGGGCTCCTGCCTCCAAATGAAGACAGCTAATTGAAGTGAGGATAGCTTCCAGGTATAAAGGCCCGACCCCACCACATGGAAATTTCTCTTCTGGTGACCCTTTATTCTGCTGCTAAGACCATCCTGATTTTAAGGCTGTGGTTTCTGATGGGTAGGAATGACTGGAAATGGCTAGAAAAGGAATATGGGGGCGATTTTGCTGTCCTTTCAAAATCTCCTTTAGAGCCTGGACATGTCAGGCCACTGCTAAATCCATCTGGCGTACCATTCCTGACAGGCAAAATTACTGTCTTGGAGTATGCCTTCACTAGGGCTTCTGTTTGAACTCCCTGGAAGCTGACATCCCCATAGAGTATGAAATCCACCACACTGGCTGTCAACAAGCTGGCAGCTTACGGGCTGTGCGTATTACCTGCTGGGCTCTTCTTCCATAGTGCAGTCTCATGTCTGATGATTTATCCCAGAAAAGAACCTTGCAGATGAACTAGGAATAAGCCCTGCACCCAAATCAGAATAATGATTCTGCTCAAATAGGTGTTCATCTCCTATTTTTCAGTGTCCTTAGGACAAAAACCTAATGGACTACCTTCTAGCAACTCACCATTTTAGTCATCTTTCAGCTAAACCAAAGGTCCAGAAGCAAAATAGATCATTTGGGTCTACTCTGTGAAGTGGCAACACTGCCGAGAGCAGCAGATCGATAGCTATTTATAAATAGATTTATCGGATTCATTTATCATCTAGAGTATGTGTCAATGTGTGTGCCGATTGCATGTTTATGGACAGGTGCCTAACGGTTTGGGATGAAATATTTAAATATGAAAACAAATAATAAGTGGAAATGATCTCAATGGAAACGAAACATAATTTATAAATATATAACCAATTGGAGAAAGATAGGTAATAGATACATACCCACATACCTCCAGAGAAAGAAACTGACATTGAGTTGAAATATGACTAAAGTGGGTATTTTGGAGGGAGGAAATTGAGAATTCTGCTGCTACAAACAAGGTTTTGCTGCTCTCCTTCTCTCCAAACACAGCATCAGTTTCTTCCTTCTCTCTTCTTCCTTGCCTTGTGCTTCATAACATTTACTCCAGCCCCCAGGATTCTGCTGAGTGGCAGGGCTGGCAGCAGGGAGCAGATTAGCAGCAATATTTGAGAGACAGACTCCGGCTGCTTCCCTTCATCACTTTGCTCGCACTTCTAACTTCAACCCTTCCCCTGCCACCTGAAAGGCAATCAAAGATTAAGTGAAAGAGAAAAATATGTCAACTTTTTTTTTCTTTTAAAAAAGAAGTCTATTTGTCTTACAGCTTGATAAAAATGCCCTAGTAGGTTATGTTTACTTAAGTCCTCCACCCTCTGCTTTTATAAAATTTGATTATAAACCCTGCGCTTCTGAAGCACCCAGCATAGACCACAGACCCAGGTTGCACTCACCCCTAGAAAATATCCAGCATGGAGAATGACAACAGTTTGTGAAGATTTTTTTTTTTCCTCTACTGATCCTATCTAGTTCCTAAGAGGTGGCTTTGTGTATCAGCATTAATTTTTAAGGAGATGTAGGGATGGAAGCTATGCTTCTCTCTTACATCCTGTACCTAAAGTAGGACAGGACCAATTTTAAAATACGCTGTCCTATTATTATCACATTACTCTTGTATTAGAGCATGTAACTTGACTTCAGCATAATTTTGTTTCTTTCTGGCGGTGCCTCCAGCTATTGATATTTTCTATAAAAATCTACTAGTTAAGTAGCTTTGAGCTACTAATAAATACTTGGCTTTTTAATCTGTAAATATGAATAACAACATCTTATAGGTTTGACATGTTTATTAAGTGGCATCTATATGTTGGCTTGCTTGCCATAATCCCCCCGTACACAGGAAGTGTTGCGTCAATATTACTTTAATAAAATAGAATCATTCCTCCAGCTAATAAGGAACTACCCCATTGATACTAATAGAATAAAATGTTACTATGGTAATATTAATTATGCATTTGATAGCCTCTTCTAGGAGTAAATGCCTTAACCCT
Organism: Marmota flaviventris; assembly: GCF_047511675.1. Classification (NCBI taxonomy): domain Eukaryota; kingdom Metazoa; phylum Chordata; class Mammalia; order Rodentia; family Sciuridae; genus Marmota; species Marmota flaviventris. The sequence continues at coordinate 67,916,140 of NC_092508.1, forward strand.
AAATCTAAATATTATTGGCAATAAGCAATCCACCTATACATAATACTTTGCAGATAACAAAGACATGTAATTTCATTATCTTATTTTATCCTTCCAATGATCTCAAGACTTTTGAAGATGAGTTTACTAAAACTTCTAGAGCTTAAAAGCCAATTTCAAAGTCAAACATGTGTCATGTAATAAAAGAAGAACTGGAACTCAGGTCTTTTGACTCACTGGTGATTTTAATAGAGGGAAAAATTGGTAGTAAAAAAGTATATTTATAGCAATCAGACAGGTAGATACTGTCTTCCCTAGCTTTAACAGCAACCATATTCTACTGTGACTACTGGAGCTAAAGTTTTCTGAGTTGATACAGTTTTCAATTAATTAAAAATTCATGCATGTATGTGTGGCTTTTAATTTAATCTCATATTTTAGTTCACAAATATCTAGTTCAGCTGGATTTTCCTTGGTGTTGTTTGAGTGATGTTTATGCACTCTCTGCACTCCCTGAGACATTTTATTGACAGCTTAAAAGGGGCAGAAATTTCAAAAATAAAATGTTATTTCAAACGACTGACTCATTTGGTTAGCACAATGCATTTGTATTCCAGTGTTGTAGATTGACCTATAAGAACTCTTCACCAAAATTATAAGGGTTTATATTGTTTTTACATAGTCTTACATTGTGAAGCGAAGGTTTTCCTGTGCTTTGAGGACATATATGAAACTCTTCTGAGCACTCTGTTACCCCTACCCATTTGTTAGAGTCCATAATAGTGGAGAGAGGGAATCGGAAGGCAGAAAAAGGGAAATTATGGAATAGATATGCAATATATTGGCACATGGAGACCAGCTACTTATTTCTGACAAAAGAGAGTTTTATTCTGATATAATTCTAGAAACTTTAAACTTTGTCCATTTTGTAGGATTAATAAAGTAGTTGCAAATTATTTTCAGTCATTGTCAATTCTGAACTTTTTCAGTAAGAAATATCTCAGTAAGATACTTATTCATTATGGTTTATCCTAGGAAGACATTTGGAATGTTTATTATAATTTATATTTCTTTTGAAAAGAAAATAAATATCATCATTTTGTAAAGTATAACCTGTGACAATGTAAGGAGAAAAAACTAGTGTGTAATTACATTGTCAAATTCCAACAATGCTCAAATTAGTCTTCCTATTTGGCTTTGCATTAATCATATTTTTAGTAAAGATCTCCTGACCTTGTGTAGAAATTTCAGTAGTCTGGACTTTGTCTAAAAATGAACTTCTTCTACAAGAAGCTACATGCTTGGTTTTTCCCATATCAAAAATTATTTTGCAGTGTTCATTTTGAAAATCTTAAACAAAGATCTCAAGAAGAAATTGTTTCTGAATTATTTGCTTTTATTGAAAATTAAAGTAAAAAAGCTATTGTTAACATCAATAGCAACTCTTAAGAATTTTATTCTTGGAACAGTATGAATACTTTCAGCCCAGATGTGAAATCTCATCATATGTCAGTCATTTCACACCATTGGCCTTACCCTAGCCCTTTGGAGAGCTATGAGACTTTTCTTATTTTTTATTGGAACTACACCAGGAATTACACTAGGAATTATGTCAGTCCTGCAGCAATTTTCAAGAAGCCACAAGACCATGATCCTGAAACTTTGACTGCTGACAAGAAGTTGCTTAGAGCAGCAGTGTTATTAACAAGCCACCTTTGCAGCACCCCATCTGCACTGGAAGCCATCCCCAGCTCATCACCTCCATCTGTCTCTCTGTACGATGGGGCGTGCACACCAGCAGGCTCTGACCATGAGGTTCAGTGTGCCGCTGAGTTACTCATCAAACATCCCATGCTGTGTGGACTCCTTATCCTCAGTATTGTAGGCTGCAGGCAGCCAGTCTGTGCGTCTGATAGAAGTGTACTTACCTTCTTTTATAATGAAGGCTCTTTAGGCAGGAATTTTGATGGTTTAAGGAATGAAGATAATTTTATTGTGTGGTGTGGGTGTCTCTCCAGAGGTTTATTAACAGCTCTTAGGGGGGTGGGGTCCCTTGATTTGATGCCATCCAGGCTTTGTTCTCTGCACGGTATCCTCTGAAGACTATCAGCCCAGATTCTTCTTCCAGCTTTTAAAAGGTCTCTGAGGACTCATAGATTCAGTGTTTCTGGATTAAAGTAGAAGATATGTATGTGCCTACTGTTCTGTTCCCCTCTGGTCTTTTCCTGGTAAAAAAACTCTACTCTGCTGCTGGTTGTCAAGTGGTCTGCAAATGACTTGCCACATACTGGATTTTTTTCTTTTTAACTAGCACTGGAAATTTACTTCAAAATGGTGGGCTCTGAGATATTTCATTTTCGTGTTGTTTATTTCTTGTTTACTTGTGTTTTGTCCTCCACCCCCTGCCCTCTGCCCAACCAATCTTATCTTACCGCTCTGGGTAGGAGTGGGAAATGTTGGTTAGTGAGTTTTTTGTTTGTTTGTTTGTTTGTTGGCACATTACAGCTCTCTTCAATCCCTGAGTAGCCCTTATGTAATGTAGGGAAATCTCAATGAATGGCCATAGAATAGAACCATAAATCCTGGAAGTCATTTTTCCTTTGACTCAATACAGAAGACTAAATGACTGTATAAAGAGAGTCATTATAATGTAGTTGGTAAAAGTAAGGCATGATTATTGTGGTAAAAAAACCCAACAACTATAATTTCAGATTTGGGTATGCCTCCTGCCAATTGCATGACCTTGGGTAAATTAAAATTTATAAGCCAAGGTTTTATCATCTGTTATTAGGGAAAATAGTCTCTAACTCTTAAATATCTCGGGGGTATACTAGTCATTAAAATATTTATTACATATGCAGGAATAAGCACAGGACACCACATGTAACAAGCAAGTACCTAAATGTGAGGCTGTACTACTATTATGTCTGAGAATAGAACATTCTTCCACAACCAAATAAAAAATGAAATTGAATGATTTTTTTTTTCTATTTTCCTACTGTAGTAATACTTGGTGTTTTATCACAACTCAGTTTTTTTGCTCAAAGGTAAAAAAAAAAAAATGAAAGAGAAAATAAAATCCCTTTTGAGATTTTATTCAAGAAGTCTGTAATAGGATTCAGAGACAGTTCAAGACTTTGGGTCCTCCTGATGCATCTCTACCCATAAAGCTGTGTTTCCTTTCACTTTCATAGCACTGTATACCCAGAGGGCACTCAATAAAAACAATGACAATAATCAGCCTGTTGCACAGTGGAGGGAACTTAAAGATCTGTCTCATGTGATTTCTAGCGTTCAAAGCACCCAGTTTCTTGGTGAAGGTTCCACGTTGTTTGTAAGGTTTTATGTCTTCTTGTTTTACACCTGTCTTGGTCTTAGATGATGTTACCATCACTTTCCTAGTGAGCCTGTTCTTGAAATCAAATGTAATCAAACCTATTAACTAGCTAGTATTGTTAAATCAGAGAGATGGCTTCAGGTCATACACCAAATGGAACCTACTTACGTACTCTGATAAAATCTAATAAAAATGATCCCTAACATTGAGAAATTGAAAAAAAGAATAACATAAAATGACATCCAAGTGAGTAGAAGTAGACTGGGGAAATGTGAAGAAGATAGATCAACTGGATCAACGTCAATATTGTGGTTGTAATATTACATACTATTGTTTTACAAAGTATTTATAGTGGGGACAGCTAGTTAAAGAATAGGAAGAGGGGGAATCTTTCTGCTCGATTTCTTAGAAATGTGTGTGAATTTTGCCAATCTAACATTATCTAAAAATTTTAGTTAAAAATCTAAAAGTTAGATAGATAGTATTTTAGTGATGCATATTTTTAAGGATTCTTCTATACACTTTCATCTGCTCGTTTCTTTTTATAGCTCCTAAGTAAACTGATCCATGATGTTTTCTTAAATCAAAACCTTTGGTTGGTCTACGGCCTTTTAATTTCATAGAAAAATGGATGTCTTGAAGTGGCTGAGCTACTACAGCTTGTTCTTTCTTTCATAGGGTCCTAGGAAATTGGGACAATCTTTGCTTTTAAACTTAAAAAGAATTGGTCAGAGGATAAATAGAATCCTCAAAAAATTTGCGTATAAAGCAGCACAGAAATATCTTCAAAGGAAGAGCATCTTCTACTGATCTATTTTTAAAATAGAATGATATATTGTGAAAAAATGTAAAATATTAGAACAGCTTCCATCTTTCAATACTGAGATGTATATAACCATTAGTAGCAGCAGAATATGCTCCTGCTGGGAGCTTAAAGATAGTTATTTTCTGATTGTCCTCTCTGATACTTAAACATCCTATGGCCTAAGGTTTAATGCCTTTGTTTATTTTATATGCTACATTTCTTAATATTAGTGATAATATTCTAGGGTAAGAAATCATTTTTCTCATGGTAACAAGGATTTAAATCCACTTGTATGAGCACAAAGAATTAGGAGTACCTGAAGATCCAAAATGACTCTGGATCACTAAAGGTGGCACACTTGAGTGTTGTCGTGGCAGGAGTTGGTGACAACACATCTTTGTCTTTTAGATCTCAGTAGAGCCATGCTGGTTTTATCCATGGGAAAGACAGTGGAAGGGGAGGAAACCATGACTTTCCAGCTGTGTTTCTGTTACTCAGATATTTACAGCTGAGATAACTAATCCTTTTGGCTTTTCTTTGCTTAAACAAAAACAATAGCAGTACATCATGCACAAGACCAGGTCTGATCATGGTGGAGTGTTACATACATTTGCTTTGACCTATGTTAAAGGAAAAAGTAAGGAGAAAAAAGCTTTATTTTGGTTACCTAGCAATTATTTGCAGATAGCACTCTCCATTTTTATCTCATGTCCTAAAATAGACTTTCAGGATCAGTACAGATGGTAAATGTTACATTTTCAATATTCCCAAGCACCATTCGTCTTTAAAATTCTGATCAGTGCATTCTGAAATTCTGGAGCATCTATACCTGTTAATTTAGGTCATTAAGTAATGACTCATAGAAAGAGACAGGGGCACTCATCTCTTTCTCTGACAGTAACTCAGTGCCTTATGGATATGCTTGCACAGCCCTTTATACGAGCAACATTCGAAGAGTCTTACTTTTCCCACAATCTGCATGTTGTTGCTTTCATCATCCACTCTCTGATTTGGTTTGAAATCTCCCGAAGTGCAGCTCATGTAACTCTTCCTGAAAGGCAGCTGCCCAATCAACTGTGCTTGACTTCAAGGAAGTTTTGTGGAAACTAATTATAGGAGAGTCATAATAATCCTCCAACTCTTAAGGAAAGTAGGAAACTGTGGAACTATGTGGTTATATAACAGCTTATTTACAAATGCAGTCCTTATTTTGGAAATTTTTTTCTGGTTTTCACTGTACGCTTTTAAAGCACATGAGTATGCATTTGCTGCTCATTACGCACTGCAGTTCTGGGGCAAAGCTGGGTACAAAGAGACTCTGAAGGACAAACCCGACCATTCATCTGTACACATGTACCATGCTGTCTGCTGAGTGTTGTAGAAAGAAACTCTGTAGATTCTCCAATTGGAGGAAATAATGAGCTTAAAGAAACAGCTCCTCTGAAAACAGTTGGCAGTTAGATAATGATGGATATGTTACAAATTCCAAAGATATCAGCCAAGAAATATGAATGATGCATATAAAGAAAAGAAAGCAAAATCTGCCACCTTTCTTTTAAGGGTAAACACATAAGACCCTGTTCAGCACGGTAGTAACTTTGCCTGGGGTATAGTGTATTATATAATAAACGATACCACATTATGAAACCACTTTCTTTTGGAAGGAGGTTAATAAGGAAGAGATTAGATATGGGAAGCGCTACAGAATGGAAGGAAATTTTGGGCCCAAAGTTTAGGTTTTCCTATGTGCTTTCTTGCTGAAATTACTTAACGATTACCAACCCAGTCCTCTTTTGTATGATGAACATCGGCAGGTAAACTTAAGACAGTGTTTACGGACATCAATACCATTGATTAAAAAGTAAAAGTTCTGTCAAACAGTAGTTTGATCTTCATGACAGCAAACAGCCTGTTTGATGTTTTTATTGAATCAATTGATTTTTTTCACTGAATTGATTGGTTGTTTTACTGTCATGTGGACACTTCCTAAATCAACATGTGCCTCTGTGGAGGTGTTTGTGAAAAACTGAATTCATGGATGTCTCTAGAATTTCAGTCTAAATATTATGAAACCAAACTTGCACTGAATAAATTTCGTCAATGCTAAAAATTATTTTTTTCCTTAAAATTGAATTTTAATTTGAATCCCAGCATTCAAGCAACTCAGTTTTATAGACTGGTAAGTATTTTTTTTTTTTATGAGGGTCAGGGTGGTAGTTGGGGATGTTGCTCAGTGGTATAACTCTTCCCTAGCATGCTTGAGGAATCAATCCCTAGTGATGCAAAAAAAAAAAAAAAAAAAGAAACAAAAAAGGTCACTGTTTTTCTTATCTTGTTCAAGTATGTACTTTGAATGTTTACTGAGTTGTTAGATAATACTCTACCAATAAAGGGAAGTTGATTTGCCATAGATTTTTAAAAGATAAAAGAAAAAGGAAACAGATACCGGCTCCCACTCTACCCACTCTCTTTCCGTATTTTCAATTCCTAACTTTATACATTATCTAGATTTTCCTGTACCTAAAGTGAAAAACAAATTTACTCTTCATTTCTGTCAAGATTTTTTAAATGCCCACAAAATAAAATTTCACCCCTTCCCCTATGAATTTAGATTTATCAGTAAGTTTTTTTTGTTTTTGTTTTTGAGGAGTGGAGTTTAGGCATAAACACCAAATCTGCTATATTCTGCCTGGGAAAATGATGTACTGTTGGTTTACTATGAATATGTTGGAAGGAAAAGGCATTTCCAGAGCTTTTAACTGTCCTAGCTTCAATGAAAAATATTAAATATCACATCTCAGAGAAGCAAGATTGATATTGCTTATATAATCAGTAGGACTGTCTCTCACAGGGCTTCAATAGGACCATTAACTGAGTGGACTGTGATGAGCCTAGAGAGGCCTGTTTATAAAAGCTCTGACCCTCAACTTCCAACAGACACTGGGGTTGTCCAGTACACCGATTTCTCCTAATGAGATTCTGTCTATTCAGCGTATTCCTTCCTTCTGACACTAATGCGTGCCTCCACATTTTCTCCTGTGTCATGAATCCATACATTCTTCACACACCCATATCCACTTCACATCTCATTTACAACAGATACTTTTGTCTCCTACTTGATGGATCAAAGATATCTAAGACAAGTTTTTTTTAAATTTTCTGTTACACTCTAACTTCTACATACCTCTATACTTGCATCTTTCTTAGCACCTCAAAAAATCCATATACTTTTTTTTCCCTCTCCTATGTAACTATGCTTTGTAATTTTTTGTTTCTTCTAAATGTGTACTGATTTCTAGTGACCCAATCATCACCACCCACAAACATTTTCATGTCTCCCTTAACAAATGAAAAAGATGGCACCAGCTGATGGTTCTCCTTGGAATGACTACTCTTTTACTGCCAGCTTTTTCCAAGGGGAGATTTACAGATCCAGTCACTATTCCCTCACCTGCTCCTCATTGATAGTCCTGCTTCCTTTTTCCAAGGTCACTCATGTCTTCTTAATTACAAAAATCCAACAGTGTGTTATCAGTCCTAATTCCTGAAATTGCTGTAGCATTAAATACTTCCTTGACTTATCAGACTCCTGCCTATTTTTTTTTTTTTTTAGTCCTTTAAAGAACTCATGCATTCTCATAGATTTAATTTTGAGCAGCAGGGATAGATGGAAAAAGCTTTGATATCAGGCAGATACCCATTCTAATTCTTTATGGTTCTTCTATTTATGAGTTATATGATCTTGAATAAATTTCTTAATTTCTTGTAACCTTAGTTTCTTCATCTCAGAGTAGGGATGATAACATCTATGCATTAGATTTAAGTGAGACTGCAATATATCATCGGTACTGGAGTTTCCTGGACGTTCCCGAGTAGTTTGCTGAGTTTTCAGCTAAGTGTTGATCATATTTTCTTTTGGTTGGTTATATTTACTGGCTACTCTCACTGCTACCATAGATAGTTATGTATGTTAAAGCTGAGAGTCCTCGGTGGCCTTCACAAAGGCCAGCCACAGCTGCCTGGTTGAGATGGGAAGCTCTGAACATCTGACTCAGAAGAGGCAGTGGACACTGCTTTCTGGAGGTCTATCATGGCTATGCCTGTGATACCTGACAAATGTCCACTCTAGTTCTATTTTATGATTTCCTCCTTTTTCTTGCTTTGTGGGTTGGCTTATTCCCAGCTTCTAGCCTTCACTTTCTTTTGGAACCAACAAAAATTTTGGGTTTCAATTTGGGTCTATTGACTTTCTCCTTAGCTCAAACTGGCTTCACTATTTCTCTAAGGGGTTGATAACCATGGTCATGGTTTTACAAGCCAACAGGGTTACCTGCCTGGATAGCTCTCTGTTGCCCTCACCTGACATGAATACACAATTATCAAACCCACTTCAAAGGAACCGAAAATTCATCCTCTCGGGATGTGACAAATAATGTCATGACTTTTAGTCTCTCAACCTGGGAAACCTTGAAGTAACATTTCACCTTTATTTCCCTCCTCTTTCTCCAGGAAAGCTCCCAAATCCACTCAATCCAGCCACTTTAGCTTTATAATACCTACTATATCAATCTTTTATGATTTATAGCAATAGAATAACAAGATCACTAATAATAATAATAGCTAACACTTACTAAGTGCCTATTAGGTGCCAGTATTTTAAAAACCTCATGTATTTTCAAGAGAAAAACAGAGACTTGGAAGGTTAAATACCTTCTTACTTAAGGTCATAGCAAATATGAGGGTCAGGGATTTAAGCCTAGATTTATCAATCCCCAAACACATGCTCTTATTTGATGTTCCACAATATTTAAAATGACCACGTTTTCTTGATGGAAACCTTTACAGTTTTTTTTTTATTTTTTTTCCAGAAATTTCTCAACTTTCATGTCTTTCTAACCATTGACACTATGGAATTATACCAACCAAGTATTTTCAAGAATTAGAAATAAATTGCACATAAATTATTATTCTAGTATAGATTTGCCCACACTTGACAAGTAAGAAAGATCCCAAATCTGAGAGAAGGGAGGAGAAAGAAATACAGTAAAATTACAGAGAAAGGAAATAAGTGAAAATGATTTTTGATGTCAATTTATTTAACAAATGGTGGCCTTCTCTGGTTGGGAAGAAAAAAAAAGTGTGCCCCTGGAAAGAGTCCAAACTGAAATACATAATGGTACCACACCATAGGAAGTCAATGAATGAGAGGTCTTGGGGTGGCATAGGAGAGCATAGGAGAGTAGATGCCTCTTGAAATACTTCCCACTAGCATTAAAACTTTGAAAATGTCAAAATAGTTTCTGTGGAAATTCTAGCCTTCTTTGTACACAGTCTCAGACAGCAATAGACTTGGAATCAGAATCCTGAGTTCTCATATTAGTTCTATCCCTGAGGAGCTATTTGATCTTGAACAAATCTTGCAAACTCTTTGGTCCTCAGTTCTGTCATCTTTGAAATTCTTGGGAATTGGATTGGATGAGCTCCAGGGCTTTTCCCGACTTTAGCTCTTGTGGTATTCTGTATGCTCTAAGCATGGTGATGACTTATGGTTTAGGTGTGCAGGCCCACCACCTATCCTACAAATTTGCTACCATCGTATGTGGATGTCATGGGTTGCTCTGGTTACTCAGTTTATAAGAGAGTCAGTCCCCAAGTTGGAGACAAGCATATGACATCAGAGGTTATACACTTTTTGAAACATAACAGAATGTGTTAGCACTTTGCTTTGCTGCCAAGGTCCTCTTCTAATTCTTGAGTCAAAACTGCTTCTGCCCCTCGATATATCTAGTTCATCACAACTGCTGCCTATAACTTTCGTTAACAAGTACATGAGAGGGCATGAGCAACTGAACATGCAAAAGCACAATTACAACTGAACAAGGGAATAATTTGGTCAGTAGTTTACTATCTCAAAATCTAAAGAAGGATCACCTTTGGCTAGACTACTAGACCCAAATTGCCCTTTTTATTGCTTTACTAAAACACATTACTTTGCCCAATTCGTTTATTGACTTTTCATCTCAAGCACGAATTCCTGCGTAGGTAGAAGTTAAAAGTCCACAACATACTAATTGTAAAAGCAAAAGTACCAGTTTAACAGAATTCCAAAACCAAAGGAATGTCTGTGAACTTGACAACTCTTGTGTAAATTCTGTCTAACAATGACTATTTTAAAGAGAGCTTTGGATGTGTTTTTTAAAAAGTCTACCTCTCTGGTACAAAGTACAAATTGAAAGAAGAACTTAACATAAGTTGCAAAAAGGAGTGGAAAACATCAAGGTTGCTTTTTAGACACTGAGAAATAGCTGGCTGCTAGGTTTAAATCACACCCTAAACTGTTACCCAGCTTCTAGAAACATACATCATTCTTGTAAATAGCTTAACTTATATTTTTCCTCCCACTACTCTGCTTTGCAGAAAGCAAGCAAGAGTTAAAACACAAGAGCAATTTTTAGAGGAAACCTCATGACTAGCAATCAGTGCTAATAAGATTCTTTTCCTCTTGCAAGATTCACAGAAAGCCCTCGATCCATGCCAAGCACATTCAAAGGCAAGGGACTAAGAGCTCCCCTCACAGGTTCATTATCATTCTCAGGTTATCCCAAGCCAAGTGAATCAGGAAAGCAAATGAATTAGTGAGAATTAAGGAGCCTCTGTGGTCTGAACCCACTCCAAATCTCAGCTAAGATGAAAGGTAGACGCTGATGTCTTGTGTCCCAAGGTTCTCAGGATTGGAGCCCCAGTGCCTAGCTATTCCTCCAGAGCCTTGCAGAAATGTGCAGGCAGTTAATGTTGCCTAACGTCTCCTGACCGAGGGTTCAGCCATGTGGGAAAAGTTTTACGAGGCTGCAAAACCAAACCCCCTTTCACTCACAATTAATTACCTAAGACTTGCTATGTCACCTAGCTGTCGATGAGTCCAACATGGGCACTTTTCTTCTCATTTTGGTCACTTACTAATAATCAAAGATATCAGGGTAATGCTTCATTATGTGAGGATATCAAAGGGGAGTTTTGAAGAACAGATCTATAAAATATTTGAATCACTAAGTGTTAAGCTTCCTTGGAAATGAGGCATTGAGCTGAGGGGCAGGATTTGAATGTGAGCTGAAGTCCTTGGAATAACAGAAGTTTTTATCATTGTTTTTATTGTTTTGAATGCTCCTGGCAAACAGGGTTGGGAAGAGTGGGGAGAGGACATGCTTTGTACTTGTAATGGAGATACAGTTATCCTTGGAGCATCTGTGGGATTTAAACAAAACATGCAGTAAAGGTTTGGGAGTAGCAGTTTGTTTTCATTAAATACTTGTTACTGCTAATTATATTTGATCACTATAAAGAATACAGTTTAATTAAAGAAACACAGTGGTTAGGACAATATTTGATTTCCAAAGGAGAACAATTTATCTTTGCATTACTAAGTAGAGAAAAAAAATCTAATTGTGACTGCCTGTTTTTAACTATGTTATTGGTTTTTATGGAGAGGTTTATTTCATGGGGTATGTGGGGAGGGGGGTTATTCCTCTTCCCAAAATTACAGTGAGGCACTTATTCCATATCATTCTGCTTTCCTGCATGTTTCAAATTATTTAACATAAGTCATCATTTAAAAACTGAAACAACATTTGGCAAGTGACGTTAAACAACATATTCTAATATCAATCTAAATCAACATATCTTCTTGCTCTTTGGAGAAGGTTTCAATGTTAACTCTTTGAGTGAATGTTGAAATGTGCTGTGACTTTACATGTTTTCCCTAATCAACATATGGTTTTCATTTTCATTTTGCAAGGTAATATTTTGGCAGTGGTCTGGAGGAAATTAATGGAAAATGAAGGCAGATAACTATCCTTGTAACTAAAGCCTACCATTCATATTGCTTGTATATCATTGCATATAATCATTCTTTTAAGCAATCACATTAGAGAGCTTTGATTTTTAAAAAGTCTGTCCCCTCTACAACAGTTTAGTTTGAGTGAACTCCCATAAGTTTTGCAAGTTTAACGGACAAGGGTATGTCAAGTGTAGTTATTATAATAGTAAGAAAAAGGACAATTTAAATATGGTGTTTACAAAATGTAAATGTCAGGGATGACTCAGACTGCAAACAAGAGAAATTCCTTGCTTTGCAAACCTGACAGGGTAAAAAGCATTTGAAAAACAAGTGCATAAATAGCTTTGCCTTGTACTTTAAAAAAACGTAATTTTTATCTTTCCTCTTTGAGCATGTTTATAAATTTTGGAGAATATTTGTTTAAAAGTCTCTGGTTTTAACCTTCTTTTTTTCCTGATAATCCTTAAAAACCCTATAATTTTGCATATTGATATGTTTGGAATTCTTTCCTTAAAAACTTCTCTTTTTTATCCCAGAAAGAAAAGTGAGCCTAAAAGCATTTAAAAATATAATTTAAATATATTTGAAGCTTTATAACTGTTATTTCTTTTTACGTTAATTTAAATGTTTTATTTCTCTTTAACCTGCATGAAAATTAGACTAGAACCAAGAAGACAGACGTTCTTAATAATATCAGAGTAGAAAGGAGAAATATTCCTATTTTTTGCTCCAGTATGTCACCCTGGTTTATTATCATTTCTTATTATCATCATTTACATATCTGCCACCAAGAAGTTGCTTCTTTTTCTTTTTTTGTAAAACTAAAACATTCAACACTTTTAAGTATAGGAGGAAAATAAACTACTAGCTTTTGATAGACTATATTGATGTGGATGAAAACCTGTATGTTTGAAAATACTAAATCTGTAAGCAATTTTCTACCGAAATCAGCATTTACCAGATTTTTGAATAAAGCACAGGAAAGCAATTACAGCAGTTTAGTATACAGAGGATGGCCTAGAGAGTGGTTTTCTGTGTGCTTCCATCAAAGGAGAAACACACCCTTGTTAATAGAAATATTATTTAAAATGCCATGAATCGGCAGCTGCCCGCAGCAGTCACAACAAGCAGTCCTGCGTTAGCAGAGCAGTCTGCCCTGCCCTTGCGCTGCCCACAAATGACCAGGGAAATCCCAGAGGTACTCTTGAATTTCTGCATTCTCATTTCTTCAGCTGTAAAATATCTGTCACTCACATCCAACACTGGCCAAAGTGACACCTGCCAGTCTCAAGAACAAGGACAAGTTATTGTCCTTCTGCCAACCACATTTCAGAAATGAGTGCAAAATAATAGTAGAAACATGCATCTAATGGTGTATTGTTAAACTTTGTAATTGGTTTTTGGGTATTTCTTTCAAGAAGGCTAATTTGTAATTTAATATTGTTTTACATTACAGAACATGTGCTTTTGTGGTCTGTTATACATCATAATGATATATTGATTTTTTTTATAAACATCTGGGAAAATATATGTTAAATAAGTGCAGACATCATTGTGCAAAACAATGTGATGTTACTGTCATGAAAGGACTATGGGTTTAGCAAAGTTGTAAATGTTACCATTGGGGGCTTTCTAGGACTCCAGGGCTAAAATTTAAAATATTACTTTAGATATACTTTGTGATCTCAAAGTTTTGTGTTGTGTGCATCTGTGTGTGTGTGTGTGTGTGTGTGTGTGAGAGAGAGAGAGAGAGAGAGAGAGAGAGAGAGAGAGAGACTGTCATCATGTCATATGAGGTTATGCAACATTCTATCCCTTGGTGATGAAATGCAACATGACAGAATGTAATGTAATGAAACGTATCAAAAAATGTAAATAATATACTTTGTGGGATTAGATATCTGCTGTCAATTCCTATAGTCCGGATCTGAACTGAGTTTACTGAGGCGGACAGAAGCTCAGTGAATGCCAAACTGGCCATGGTGTTCGAGGACCGACACACACCACAGTTCACTGATTTCCGCAATTACTTTGGGGTAGTTTGGCACGTATAGAAATGTTCAACAAAAGTTCTCTTGTTGGACACTTCTGGGAAGTAATTTGATTGTTAATTACAAACGCTCAGGGTGATTGCTCTGCATAATTGTTTTACTCCTTCAGCACTCCATTAGAAGCTTATCTGCTGAAGGTTTATTTTTAGATCTCTGAATTTTTAACATCTTTCTTATGTCAAACTGATACAATATGAGCAAACCCTCCCAAGAAGAGCCTTTAACCCACTAGGGTAGTCCAGTGTTTCTTGTGAGATATAGGAAAGGATAGTATGAACAAATACATTTTAAGTCCATCAGTATCTATCATAAAGTAACGCATGAACACACACACACACACACACACACACACGTTTCAAAATTCTGTGCCTTTTGAGAACTATCTTCAGTTATATGCTCTAAATTGATCGAAAATTGTACAGCGCAAAAGGCACATCTCAGAATTAAACCAAATGCATTCCAGATATTATTTCTTTTTATTACCAAGCTCTAGTCACAGCTCTTAACAATAGACCACACAAAACAAGTCCACACTGCCTTAAAGGTAAGTGGCCAGAAGCTCATTTGATACTGCATTCCTGAGAATGGAACCTTTTATTTGCTGTCATAGTGATGACTTTTAATTGTCCTAATAAATAAGCTTTTAAAAAGCTTCTAAAATGTTCTCTAATAACACACTTTGGTCTTTAGCCATAGAAATGCAGAAATAATTAGAAGTGGCATTGTGTACACTGCCTTCTGGACTGGGCTGAAGGTGAAGGAGAAAGTCTCATGCTATCCTTGTCAGCTGCAAGGGTAATTACTGCTGGCTGAAATTACTCAACATTTGTTTATAAGCTCCCCAGAGCATGCTGTAAATAGATTGTCTGTTATAGTCCAATCACATTAAAACGCTGCTCCTTGCAAACTGCTACCTCCTGTTTTCTGTAAGCTAGACAGAGAGAGCCTGCTGCTCACTTATTGAGCACTGAGCACGGAAGAGCTATGCTTAATGTGATTGTTTTCATTAGATTCTTCTCTGTCCAAGATCACGTTTGTTATTTGCAGGGTCTGAAATGCTGGTGGGGTACATTATTTTCATGAGGACTCTTTTATTTGCTTTAGGGAGGATGAATTTCTTTAGTAGCAGGATGTGAATGTATCAGTTTGGAAGAAAATCAAAAACCCTACAGAAAAAGGACCACAGACATTCCTTTCAACACACAGTATTTACTTTGGAATGATGAGTTTTAGAAAGTTCATATCATTCACTTGTTACATCAGTTTGATTCCATTTAGAGTCATCACTATAGGCCTCATGCTATATTAGGTAATATGAAGATACATCTCCATTATTCTTAGGGAGATTAAATGCTGGCTGGGGGAAAAATAACTAGAATACATGATAAAACTAGAGAAAAAAGATATATGATGAAATGCAGATTTGAAATATAATAAAGTAACAACATTGATATTCAAAGTGTACATATGGCCAGGCACTGTGGTGCACACCTGTAATACCAGCTACTCTGGAGGTTGAGCCAGGAGGATAGGAGGTTTGAGGCCAGCCTGGGCAACTTAGCAAAACCTTGTCTCAAAATAAAAAAGAATGGGGATGTAGCTCAGTGGCAAAGTCCCCTTGGATTCAATCCCCAGTACCAAACCAAACAAAAAAACCAAAGTATATTTATGGATGATTAGTGAGTTTGGGTTTGGAGAATGAGTAGAATATCCTGTTTCATGAAGGTAATAGGACTTTACGGACATAATTTGTGCTTCTTTGGAAAGGGATCAGAGCCACCCAAACAATTGTTAGATAGCTTTTTGGTGAAATCTGCTTCTAGTTAGTCATTTCTAGATGGGAGAGATTTGATTGGACCTCTAGGCTGGCTGCCTTTTAAGGGTTTGTATACAGAAAACAATAGGAAATTAATAGTTCAACAGAAAGAGCCCAGATGGATAGTCAGTGCACCAAGTCCTGCCATAGTCCAATTTGCTCTCTAAATGATTAGTAAGTTTTGCCATATTGCTTTTGTTCTTGCTGAAAGGAAGCATTGGTAGTGTTTTCTGAGTTGTTTTCATAGATAATTGACTAAAGTTTACAAAATCTGAATGATTGCATCTTTATAGTACTTTCAAATAAAAAAAACAAAACCTGCATTTGAATTCAGTAAGAACATGAGCTACTCTATAAACCTGTCTTGAAAAGAGACAGATATTGGGAAAAAAAAATACCACAGAGAATGGGTTATTAGTTCATTGATGGCAAACAGGTATAAGAAATACAAATGGTGTTAATGAATCTGAGAGACAAAAGGATCAGTTGTAAAGTGGAGAAAAAAATAGATGTTACCTTACTTTTAGGGAAATGTTGTTTTTCTCCTTTATATTCTTCCAAATTTCAGGGAAATTATCCTTCCATTTTATCTAGTCTGGAATTGATATGTGGTTTTTATGTGTACCAACATCTATTATGTGTACCAACATCACTGGGAAACAGTGCAACAGAAAGATAACTGAGTACTAGAAATGATGATTCAATTACATTTTCCAATAATTCCTAGAAGTACCATATTCTAGCCTTTAGTACAGAAAAGAACATCAAATGCAGACCATATTTTGAGTGGATACATATATTGCCCTGGAAAGTCAGGGATATTTTACATAGAAGGGTAAATGAACATGAGAATACCAGTGGTATGCTCATTTCAAAATGTTTACCTAAATTTATTTTGAAGAGAAACCTGAAGGTAAATAAACTCATTCTTTAGGGCTAGCACACATTGTCTTAAAATAGACTGAATTCATTTGTAATCTATATAACATTTTATATGCTCCCCATTACTCACTTTATGCCATTAGGAAAGCACTGAATCTTTAAAGAGAAACTTCCTACAGCTAAAAAAGACATTAAGGGGGAAAAATGCTGGGAGCCATAGTGACAGGTACAACTAAGCTTGTATCCTTCGGTTCCCTGGAAACCAGTCAAACAGTATCTCATCTTGCAATGGTTGTGTCTGATCCTCTGCTTCAGACATCTTCCTAATAATGGCAACTGCAGAGGTGACTCTCTGCAAATAAGGGCTTGCAGCCACTGGGCATCCATCACATTTCTCCAGAGCAACATTAGACCACCCTAATGGGTACTCCCGTCTTCATTATGATATTAATTCTCTAAATTTCCGAAGTGATTTCATTTGTAACACGACAAAGCCTGGCTGCTCAGGAGACAAACTGTTTTCATCCCCCTCCTGCATGCTCACAAAGGCTTGCTCTCTTTAGTCTTTGGGGGAAAAGGAATTTGATAGCATCAGATCTCTTGTGATACACAAGGCTGCCTAACAGCTACACCACCCGCCAGCACTTCATGCCTGGTCTTCCAGCCTGAAGCTTTCTAAAGCGGTATGGTTGATGAGTAGAACATGGATGTTGGTTTGGAAAGAAAGTATGTGGAGAGAAAACAGCAGCAGAATAAAAAACTCGGCATGGAAGCTGAGTGGGATTTGAGGGGAACAGTGGGGTCAGAGAGAGGCTAGAAACAGAATCAATTGCAATAGGGCTGGTTTGGTACATGCTACCTAACATAGTGATTTTTCACCTTGTACACTGATGTCTTTGTTGTGGCTACAAATTCCAGGCTGCCAACTGTATACAACCTCTACAATACCATAATTCATTTTTCTTTTAATATGCTAACCTCTATGGACTTTAATTCAATCTACCTACATCAAAATTAGCTTACCTTCTACAATGCTTACCAGATATAAAACTTATACTCACAAAAAATGCTGTCTTGATCAACATTGAAAATTTTTTATATCATTGTTTCTAACTGAATTAGGCACCACAAGTAAAAAATCTGAATTGAATGACAGAATGTTCAATTTCTGAGGAGGCCAGCATTAATTAAGATACTGATATGGATTCATTTTTTCTCTGTTTTCTTTTTCCTTACTTTCTTCTGGTAGTCTCTTGCTCTTGCCTTAACTATCAATACCTATATTGTTTAAAAAAAACATATTAAAAGATTTAAATAAATTCATATAAGGTATAACCAATCAGTCCATTCTTATTATCTAGAAGTCCAGTATGTAAATACAGGTAGCTCAACTTAATGGCAAACATCAGCAAAATCCAAGTTTTTATTTCATTAACAATTCAACCTTATGAAAGTGAATGAAAGAAATTGTCTGTTTCTGTTTTTTTTTCTAATTTGAAATGAAGTCAAACTATAGATGCCAGAAGTTATTGATGTTTTATATTATTTTACATATGTTTAATTAATACTTTAAACATTTTTTATTAGATCTGATTTTTAAAAATATGTTTAAACACCTAGTGCCCAGGGAGGATGCATATGGGCTATATCTCTTTATTATGAATTTAAATAGAATATTATATCATTGACAATAAGATTCAGGATATATGCTACAGTTAAGAATCTGTAGGTTATTACTATATTAGATTTAGGAAAACAATTTTTAACTTTTATGCTATGTTGTTTTATTTTGTATTTTATTATAAATTGAATGGAACTATATCCATCATATATATTGCTATAAGAAGTATCAAAATATAGGTACTGATTTTAATAAAGTATAGCAATTATTTGGGAGGGATAAATTTTGCCCCACTTCCCCATTCATAGATTTCTTTGAAAGAAAGTTGTTTTGTGCTAGAGAACATAATTAGATCGTTATAGTTTAGATATGAGGTGTCACGCAAAAGCTCATGTGTGAGACAATCCAAGAAGTTTCAGAGGAGAAATGATTGAGTTATGATAGCCTTAACCCAATCAGTGCATTAATCCCCTGATGGGATTTACTGAATGGTAACTGTAGGCAAATGGATATGGCTGGAGGAGGTGGGTCATAGGAGCATGTCTTTGGGGTTTGTATTTTTTCCTTGTGGAGCACAGCTCTCTTTCTCTTTGCTCCTTGGCGTAATGTCTTGAGTCACTTCCCTCCACTATACTCTCTGGCCATGATGTTCAGCCTCACCTTGAGCTAAGAGGAATGGAGCTGGCTCTCTATGGACTGAGACATCAAAACTGTGAGCCCTCAAATGAACATTTTCTCCTCTAATTGTTCTTGTCAGGTCTTTTAGTCACAGCAGCCAAAAGCTGACTTAAACATGGACATTATCTTTTACCCAATATATATTTTTTTTAAAATCAAGTTCCTGTCCTTTATATTTCCTAGTTGTTTTTAAATTTAGAATGTATATCCAAAATTTAATGTGTTAGTAGTGAGTTTTTTGTTGCTGTGACAAATACCCATGAAAAACAATCTAAAGGAGGAAAGATTTATTTTGGTTTGCAGTTATAGAGGTTTCAGTCCATGGTCACAATAGGGTCTGAGCTGAGGCAGAACACTGTAGCGTAAGGGCATGGTATAAGGGTGCAAAGGCTTGGTGTAAGGGTGCAAAGGTTTGGTGTGATGGTGTGGCAGAGGAAAGCTGGTCAGTTCTCCAAATAGCCACTTCAGAAAAGGACTTTGGACAAGAAATATCCTTCCAGAGTATGCCCCCAGTGACCTCCAATTAGGACCCTACAGTTTCCACCACCTCTACTAATATCATGAAATTATTAATCCATTAATAGTTTAATCCACCAATGAGATGTGGGCCCTCATAATCTCAGCAATTCCAAAAACCCAGACCTCTTAACACTGATGCACTGGAGATCAAGCTATAAACACATGAACTTCTAGGGTACATTCCAGATCCAAACCATAATGGTAAGCTTTGTTTATTTAATCTAAATCTTCTGTAAATGTTACATTTTTCCCTTTAGAAATTGAGAGGTTTTTTTTTTAATTCTGACAACTCAATTTCTAGAATAAGTTAAATTTCAAATTGCTTGCAATACTTTCTTCTTACGATTTCCAGAGGGTAAAAGGTATGCATTAAAAATAGTTAACATGAACCTTATGAATGTTTGCAAAAATTGATGTTCACACAATTCTCCAATTAGCAGTGTCTGATTTCAAATATCTCTTCCATCTTGTCCCTTCTATTGCACTGAAGTCCCAGGCTCCTGGTCATAGTGATAGCAGGGAGTCTGGTGGTGTGACAAGCCAAGAGAGCCAAAGCATGGAGTCTCCTGATACCACTTAGAGCTTTTTATTGTGGGAGATGCTTTCCTTTGGCCCAAAGTTGGAACAAAATGTTGTCAGAAATTTATTGAGAGCCTACTTTGTGCAAGTTAGCCCTTTTACCTCCAAGTGTCCTCTTCAGAGCTTAGATGTTTCTCTTTGTTTGAATGTCTTTGCTCATCTAATTTTTACTTAAATTTTCATTTAATTTAGTTTAGGATCACATAGGTTTATAACATGCCTTAAGAACAGGCCTTTGTTACTGAGTTACTTCTGAATGGATGATATTTTACTATAAGTAAAAAATAAACAAGTAGAGAACTATCAGGACTCTGACATATGTCTGAAACTCTAAATGAAATCTAGGTTCCTTGAATTCATGGGTCAGTTCTTATTTGTGCTTTAATTTTCTATTCTTAGTATGGAGCACGTACTTAATACACGTTCATTGAACTGAACTGAATTGACACAAAGAGCAAGAGTGGATACATTGCCATTAATTTACAATACAGAAATTCCAACAAATAGTTTAAATGGCATTAATGGGAACACTGCAACGAGAAAAGGCATGCTATTATGTTGACAATAATACACAGAGCATATTTTAATAACATCTCCTGTGGTGTAAGGAATTTTTAATGATCAATAATTTCATTTTAGGCACAAGCAAACCAAGTGTCTAAATTCTTTTATATTATTCTTGAAAATGTCATCAATTGGAAGTACTATTTAAAATGATCTCTGTATTGCTGTTTTTACAACTGACAGTTAGCTAATATGTTTTAGGATATTAATTCATAGAAACATTTTCTTTTAAAAATTAGATGAGCAAAGACATCACCAATACTGTTCCTGCAGTGCTAAAGTGGTATAATAAACATGGGAGGTGGACTTCCAGTCAGCTGGCAGGTGCTTGGATTCTTTCCTCCCATAGTTGCTACAGCACAGATCCAGATCAGGGCTTAGGCTCCTCCCTAATGAGTTTTGTTCTTGCACATCATCTTTCTGACCTGTGATCCTGTAACCCCTACTACTGACTTTTTAAAGCATTTATGAAGGTCCTAAATTAATCTAAAACTTCCTAATACAAAGTAGGACTCAGAGTGTTTGCCACAGAAAGGACATACAGAAATATGTCCTGTTGACCTCCTACTAGAACATATTTTCACATTCTGACAACTCAGACTCATGGGATGAGAGCCTCGTGAATACACCAAGAAAATGCTGAACTCTTCATACTTGTTGGGGGTTAGCCCCAAATATAGAATTATGATGTCTCAATAGCACTTTTAAAATTTGTGGTTCACTGGTACAATGTTGTGTTTACAAAGTAAGAATACTAGTCTAACAAGTAGGAATCCTGGATTTGGATCCTGTGTTGGTCAATAAATGGCTCATTGTCATTAGAGTCAATTACTCCTCAGAGCTTTAGTTTTCTTACTGTTCAAAAAGAAAAAAATAAATAAATGATGAGAATGATCTTTCAGGCCTCTTTTAAAGTCTAAAATAATAACTATCATTAAAAACACAAATTAATGCTTCTTTAATTACTCATTTAAAGTAATGATTTACTCCTTAAAAAAATAAGTAGAATGTTAATTTATTCTATTATATAAAAAATACTTGCAAAAAGAATATGGTTCTTTTTTTTTTACATTAACATGCCATTGTCTGTTAGCCATTGTTGTTGCTGTTTGAAGTAATCTTGAGATTTTTGGTAAGAGAGTTTTCCATAAGTATTTTTTTTCAATAGATATTTTCCTCTGAAGTAACAAAATTTTATTATTGTATCAATGATAAGAGATGTGTCATCAAGTTATAACAGTGAAAGGAGAGTTTGAAAATTACTGATTTATTTTCACTTGGTTTAAAAATCCACATTTAAAAAAACGCTGACAGAATTAAGTAGAAAGTCATGAGCAGTTTTACAGCTCAGAACATCAAGATTATGTTAAGGTAGAAGCTCCTGGATTTGTACAAATAATGTTTCTTTTGAGAGGAGGCCTGTGTTGGCTTGGGAAGCTCTGCCCCCACCTCCCTGTGTGGTTTTATGCCACTCTATTTATATGCTTGCTTAAATAGACCTCATCAAAGTGGATGTTTGCTAAAACCTGTTAAAAATAGCATCCCCTCTCACAAGCTATCCCTTTTCTCTGCTTTATTTTTATTTACATAGCATTTATCACCACAGGAGACGTATTTATTTATTGTCAATAACTTCCCCCATCCTCAACATAAATGAAAGATACCTGATGCAGCTATTCTGTCACTAGTGCCGAGGAGGACAGTACCTGGCTTATTCATAAGCTGCCCAACAAACAAGGATTGAATGAATACCTATGACATTTAGTGCTGAGGAGCATCTGTCAAGCTCAAGACACAGACTTGGTATACAATGAGGAATGTGTATAGTTTATACACACACACATATAAAATGCAATATATATATATAAAATTTGCACTGGGGAAGCCCAGATTCTAAACTAGGATTTACCAACTCAAATACTGTTTGGAAATAAGAAAATAATTGGAAATATGTGAACAACTGCAATAGGAGTGTTAAGAATGGTTGTGAACTGGAAAATATTATCCATATCTAAAAAAATATACATTTTAAACATTGTTGGAACCTAAACAAATGTAGCTATATATTTGGGGGCCACATGTTTATAATGTGTCCCTTGTAACCTTTGTGAAATGGTGCAGGTAGAAATGACGTTGTACCCTATTATTAAGGGGGCAAAATGGAAACCAAAATAAATACAACCTAAACAGGAAGCCACCTGAAGATTTGAATAGTTATTGATGCAGAAAGTCATCAGGAAGCAGAAGTTGGGCTTCTTTATATTGAGCCTGATAGAGACATCAGGGTGTTTATCAATAATTAACTTGATATTTACAGAACAGTGTTTAATGTAATAATAACTATTCACTATAAATCAGTATTTCTCAAGCTGTCCATCCTTTACTTCTAGAGGAAAGCTCCTCTGTCTGCAATTAAAATTCCTTTCAGAATATAAGATCATTAGAGAAGTCATATTTCTGGTTTTCTTTTAAGGCAAAAATGACAAAATTATAAATTCTAATTGCCATTTGGTCTTTCATCATATAGCACTATTTATAACTTCTTTTCTCTCAACGACTCTTTACCAAGTATGTTATAGGTACAGAGAAGTTAAGCTACAGAAGAGGTTTTGTTCCCAAAAACCTGTTCATTCTAGAAAGCTGTAGTGAGTTCAGGGTGCTTACTACATTTATCAAGGTACCCATAAGATATTTTTTAAACCTTAATTTTCTTCTTGCATATGATTTCTCCCATTTCAGCTGACTAATAAATAAATATTTATTCAAAAACTTATTTCTTTTTTTTCCAGGTCTAGTTTAATCTCACAGATAAATCCAGCATACAAATGTATCCAAAGAAAGTTCAATTAAGGGACAAAGAGTACCTCTGTTAGCACTCCAGATGTTTTGTGCCTCTTGGCTCTTCTTAAAGCCCAGTATAGGAGTTTATATTAAAGTCAGTTTGCAGGTCTGCATGAAGGTAACCTGCTCCTGATTCTTTGCCTACCTCTCGGAACTCACAGTCAGTGGCTTGGAATTGGTTGGGAATTTTCTCTTCATCCTCTATTTACTTTTTCCTCTACTTCTAGCCAGACAATAGTAGATGAATAAAAGTGCTATCAGACCATAGTATTTAAGAGGCCACTGATATTTCAGTTTAATGCAGTAGACATTTGTTGACAATCTTCCATGTTTCAGAATCTTATTGGCTTCTGCTGCCAAGGGGTGTGAAGTCTAAAGGAGTCAGTGACACCTGTGTGAATATATGACATGCATAGAAATACAAAGGGCCACCATGCCAGACCTGCAAATGGGAATACCATATTTGGTCACCACATAGGGTTTTCTCCTGGATGTATATAGTGATATATGATAATGTTGTATTTCTCATTCATTTAACTTAATTTTTTTTTAAATCAGCATTTCATCCTAAATTCCAATGTAAATATTGGTGACAAGAAATGAAGTGGCCAAAAATACAAGCAAATTGCTATGTGAATGTGCTAATCAGAAAGAATGGATTTTGTAGTATTCCTCAAGCTTTATTTGTCTGTGAGGAATCTGAATTCCAGGGTAGCCTGGTTCTCCAAAGTTCAAACCTGGAAACTATTAACAGAAGTGCTGATTTTAGCTGTCCTGAGGGTGAGGGGAGAAGAGGGTGTTTCTCAGGCACTAAATATAGATTTACAGAGCTCCTATCAAACAGTAACATTCTGCAGGAACAAAGACAGGGAGCAGATACCTGGGAAAGGAAAACGGAGGGTGAGAGACGCCGATGTGAATGGTACATGTTTTCCATTATGCGCCGTTGTGCACATGACAAGTAGGTATGTAACCCAAGTGAGAAAGCTGGGCACACACTTCCCTCAGCACAGTTGGAGTGTTGCTTCTGATGCATACAGCATTGATATGCACCTGAGTCCTGTCAGTAGGAAATGTGAAAGTGCATAAAGCTCTAAAATTTTGTGTTTGAAGAGGATGGAACAATCTGCCCACCTTCCCTTTCCTCCTGATGCTTGTTCCTCTTTTTTTTTCCTTTTCTTTCCTCCCTTCTCTATGTGAATTTATGTTTCAGAAATTATTCAAATGGACTTCAAGCTCTGTTATCTCTTCGTGGGCATTTTATGCCTATATCTAGATTTTCATCTTGTCATTGGGTCAAGAAGTGGTGGTATATCGTCCCATTGAAATACTTGACTGTGTTGAGTCTGTCAGCTTGGTGAACTCCATGAAATGGGAGCTAAATGAAATTCTGAAATGATCCATTGGATCTTTTCTGCAAACATTAAAAAGAGAAAAGATAGTTTCGTAAGTTGAGCAAATGCTATGCTAAAAATATTTACATGGTTTGACATTAAATCCTTCATGATTTTGTTTACAATGCTGAAATACTAGTTTTGGATTGCATCTTCCAGACAGATAGAAATTACATATGGTTTGATTAATATATCTTATCTTTCTTGTCTTTTCTTAATGGTTAGGTACCCTACTTGTTCAATTTCCCAATTAGTGAATACAACTTCTTGCATGTGATTATAATACTTACATTGGGATCATTTAGTTTTTCTTTGTAATCTTCAGAACCATGTAATAGGAGGACAATTATCTTATCCTAAATATAAAACCTTACAGAGCAACTTGAATATAGACTTTCTCTTTCTTGTTTTTCCTCATCTCCCTCTCCCCCTTTCCCTCCTCTTCCTCCTTCTCTTAATTTTGCATGTGTTTGTCTGAAGATAACTGACTTAAAAAATATTTTTAGTTGTAGATGGACACAATACCTTTATTTGTTTGTTTGTTTGTTTATTTATTTTTATGTGGGGCTAAGGATCAAATCAGTGCCTCACATGTACTAGGCAAGAGCTCTACCACTGAGCTACAATCCTGGTACATGATAGCTGACTTTTAACTAAGTGAGAGCAAGATGGGGATCAACCATCTGGGCTACTATCTGTGTTTAACTGCTTATCTCTAGCTTCCAGTTAAAAGGGTTCCTATAGTAATTGAGTCAGTTAGTTTGCATGATATGGACAGCTATTCCAATTGCCATATTAGTATGTGTCGTCACTGCCTATTACTTGCATACATTTTAGGACAATAGCTATAGGACTCAAAATATAAATCTGAATTTTGGGCAAAATTATGCAAACAATTAGCCTCCAAACTCTATTATTTATGAGATTGGAACCCTTAAGATTTAAAATGGGTGTTTTAAATGAAGAAACATAATCCTTATTGTCTTCATGGAGACCCCACTAGTGATCTTTAGAACAGCACTATACCTGCGGAGTCTGATGCTACCTGTAGGTTGTCCTATGCTACTCTCCATCTACATGGAACAAGAAATAGTTTGTAGGACTTTGGTTTGTTTAAAGTCACCATAGTCTCTCCATTCTCTCTCTCTCTCTCTCTCTCTCTCTCTCTCTCTCTCTCTCTCTCTCTCTCTCTCTCCATGTGTTGGTTTTTACAGCTTCATCTTAATCTTTTGCCATCATTCCTGGGAGTGTGCATGTTTAAAAATAATGCCTGGAAGATCTAGAGTGTGGTTTCCTGAGTAAATGGCCACTTGTGTCAAGTCTGCATTTGTTCTCTGTTTTTGAAAAGATGCTGCCACTTACTTGGGAGCTCTGCTATTGGCAGGCTGCTAGCAATTCTTTCAATAGAATAGCATCATCCCATGACAATACAAAAAGAGAAGGCTGCTGCAGCATTTCCCAAATTTACCTTCTAGTAATTCATAAATTTTTGAGCCTATGGACTTTCTCTCTTTTTCTTTTACTTGTACAGTTATAAAGTTATTACCTGGAGTTGGCAAATCTCAGAATAAAAAATACCAATATTCTTAGCTATCCCAACCCAAAGCAGAATCTCCTGAGTGTAAATTCCAGTGAATATGAACAATATACTGTAACTTATTTATTCATACAGGAAACATATGTTAAAAGTCATTTATATTAAATATAGGTGATATTCTGTCAACTAATGCTGGGTAGAGTGTATCAGATTCATTATTTAAATTATGTTACATCTGGGCTAATGTTAGAATCTCAGTAGTTCCCATTTCCTGAGCAAGTGATAATGTGAGGGAAAGCTTGGAGGTGTACTAGATGGCAGATGGAAACGACTGTGATAGCAATTGTTTCTATCAGATAAGCCACAAGTCAGTTATCTTAAGACAAGCCACAAAGTAGATAATTCACACTTGGACAATCTGTAGATTTCTAGAAATGACTGCAGATGAATGTGCTGAGAATTCCTGCTTACATGTATACTGCTAGCACATTGAGTTCTAAAGAGGAATATCAACAGAGGTAGAATGTTGAAGTAAGAGCATGTTACATAATGTTCAAAGACTTTATTTGAACCCTAACAGCTCTTAAAACATTCAGAACAAGGCTTCCAAATCTATCAGTATCAGCTTCTCTACCCATACTATGGAATAATATATGTGATTTTCTTATCTCATGTGTTTTTGTACCTTAAATTAGGAAATATAGTTAAAAAGGTAGATGAGTTGGTTTTGTATCACAAGGACTTCAGGAGGTGGGTAGGGAACAGACACGTACACATGCAATTTCACCAGTGTGAAAGAGTTAAAAGAGAGGTGTACCAAGTAACTCCATCACCTGACTTGTGAAAATTTATATAAATTCATCCTTTACAGAACAAAGAAATTCAGTTAGGAATCATGCATAATTCACTTTGTAATCACCAAAACTGGTGGACATAATAGGCATACACATCATTTTTGCACAATGAATGATTTTTAAGCCACACAGATTAGATAAATGTTGTAGCCTAGAAAATGATCTTGTAAACATAGAACCATGTAGAGTGTTTATACTGTAGGTTCAACACCAACCTTACAAGTAGGTGACTTTGGTGAATCCTCAGCATTCTAGCAGGAATGAATTTTTTTATATTAGTAAGCCTAACATCAGAACCTGAGTCATATATGAGATATATGAGAAAAAAAGCAAGTAAGGAAAGGTATTTAGCTTGGAGCTCTAGTAGTGAGAACCAGAACCATTTTTGTGGATTCTGGGGTGGCTATGGATTTTTTTTTTTTTTATCCAAGAACAACATGATGTCATTGACTCTGTGAACTCCATTTTTGGGAAAGTTTTGCTGAAAACTGAGAGGACCCCAGCTGCAATCATTACGTAGCTTTGTTTAGTTCTGACTATTTCTGCAAATCTGCTAACAAGGTGGAGAAAGAGGGTGGAAAACCTTCATGTGCAAAATTCCCTCTCATCACCATAAGAAGTGACAAATCTATGAAAATGTCAAACTGGGAGAATTGATAGGGGTTAAAGTGGCCACATCTGTATACTTTCTTCCCTGATCCTAAGCTACTAGTAGAAAACATCAATTGTAGACAATTCACTTTCTGAACTGTAAGAGTTGACATGGAGCAGGATGCAAAGAGGAAGAGCTCTGTAGTCCAATTTGATTACCTGCTTCTTCTTCCAGTTAGGTGTCATTTATTTAAACATTCTTAGGGAGGAAAAGCTCGAAGGCTCAGTATTGATTGAAATTCACACAGTGGGCCTGAAGATTGCTAAGCCAGTCCAACTAACAAAACTCTATAGGCCATAGGTAGAGATTAGTCTGTACTTTTTATATAAGATCTAGCAATTTGTGTTTTTTTTCAAGATTAGAGAATGATCTATTTTATTAATATATTTGCAACAGATAGATAAATGATTCACATGTCAAACTATTGTTTTGCATGGAGATTTTACTGCTTCAAGTGTCTATTTAGCTAGCACATTCTATAGCGAGCTATTCTTCTAAGGCCTGGTGGTATTTCATGGTATGTCAGTTAAAAAGTGGTATCTTCAACCTAATTGCCAAGGGGATATATCATGACTCCTAGCCAGAGGTTTGCCTTGGAAAGTAGAGTTATGTTTGTTAAATGCAAGCATCATGATATCTTGAAGGCATTAGCAATAATCTTCCTGCCCGTTGCACAAATTTCTTCCTGTAAATGCCAGTGATCATGGTGTAGACTAGCATGTTCCACAATCCTGTGATTTTACTTGAAGACTAAACTTCCTGTCAGTTTCTAAAGCCTCACCCTCTCTTTTGCTGTTAGCATTTTGTTAAAGTAAATGGAATTAGAACTCAAAATAAATCAGCTCAATCATATATGAACTATGATTTTTCATGAGTTACTTCAGTCCTTTTTACATGAAACAATGGAATAAAAATGAATGTGATAATTTGCAGCTAGGTCAAAAACTTCTGAAAAGCACTTGTCTATGTCATTTAGAAATGAATCTTGCTTATATCACTCAGCTCTGAATCCAGAGTTCAATGATAAATGTTCTCTAACATTGTTTATTCTAAAAAGCACATATTCCTATTGTGAATGTGTGTATTCACACACAAATGAACATATTCTTTGAATTTTCAGTGGAAATGTATTTACTTAATCCCTCAATATAGTCTATCAATATAAGAGATATATGCATTTATACTTTTCAGTAAATATATTTTTATAATGAGAGAATAATCAAAATGATTATTACAGGTGAGTTTCAAAAAATATAGAGTTTACTACCTACGTATCTGATTCTTAAAAATATAAAGCTGACTGACAGTAAAGATTCCCCTAACTAATATAGGTGCCAGCACAGGCGCTAAATTTTGAAATAGTCTTTGGATTTGCTATTATGCAAACATGTATACCAGCAAACAACCATGCTGACTTGCCACGATCTTAAGAATAAATAAACATGCACTCAATTAATAAGAACATAAATCCTATGAAGAAAAGGTATGCAATTAATTTGTTTGCTCAACCAAAAAAAAAAAAAATATTCAGGGCTCCTGCATGAGCTTGCTCAAGCTGTGAACTCTGCAGTGAGGACTGATTGACGGTCTGGGTGAATGTCCAAGTCTACCCTCTCCTCAACTGGTCATGCCTTTGTCCTGGGGGTACCATCCACCACCTCTTCTAATTCCCACAAAAGTGTCATACACTCTTTAACCCAAGCATAGTTTTTAGTTTTAAAGTTGGCCTTGTGAGACTCTATCTTTATGGTCCTATTAGAGCAAAGTTTGAAAGAAGCAACCAGTGGAATAAATTTGGCAAGCTTGACTGATGTTTATCCATTTTTTTTTTTTTTGACTCAACAGATTAAATCATATCTTTGCCATAAGGAAGCAACTTTTCTCCAGAAGATTTCCAGTCAGGATTAAGAGCTTTCATTTTCATCCTTTACAAACTAAATTAATCAAAGTTGAATAATCTTATGTGGAGGAAATTTTTACCTATTTTAAAAATCCCAGTCAATAACAGATGGTTTTAAATGAGTTTTTATTATGTATATAATTTTGCAGCAAAAGAAAGGAGTAGCTATATTTTCTAACAAAAATATAGATTATAAGATAATCTATTCACATTTTCTCTTACAACTTTGCTCAACTTCCATTAAAAAATACATATTGCATGAGTATCATGAATTATGACTAAATCAAGTCTGAGATTTAACTTCATTAAAAAAAAAATATATATATATATATATATATATATATATATATATATATATATATATTGCTTCATTTATATCTATTTAAAATTATATATCTCTTTGTGTTATAATGATATATGAAATAAAACATTTTCCCCGAGAGAAATTAAGGATATGAACATACACCCAAATGATTAAAAGAGAGGCACGAGATGTCATGGTGTGGAGTGGTCACCTTATAAGCCACCCAAAGGTGTCCAGGGTTGAGTTGCCAAGGAAAGGAGGGTAGGCCTGTTGAATCACAAAATGTCAGGGTTAGAAGAGCCACATTTGCCATCTAGTCTCATCAATCATTGAATTCAGAAATCCTTTCTACTGTATCCTGACTAGCTCGGCTTGAATACTCTCTAAAAAAAGTGAAGTTCAGATAAAACTACTGCTGCTATGGTCTGAATGTTTGTATCCCCTCCAAAGTTTATATTAAAAATTAATCTCAAAAGCAACAATCATCAGAGATAGAGGTTTAGGAGATGACTAGGTCGTGAGGACTCTGCCCATTTAAGTGCGACTCTAGACTTTATAAAAGGCTGGAGGGAGCTAGCTACTTCCCTCTTTACAATTCTTTTTCTTCCACCATGTGAGGAAACAGCTTTTGCCCCATTCAGAGTATGCAAAAACAATGTGCCTTCTTGGAAACAAAGAAAAACATCCCTTTTCAGACACTGAAGTTGCCAGCACCTTGATCTTGGGCATTTCAGCCTCCAGAACTCTGAAAAGTAAATTTCTGTTCTTTATAAATTTGTTTGTCTCATGTATTCTGTTACAGTGCCACAAACAAACTAAGATCCTAGCTAATTCTAGTACTGGATATTTGTAGTGTTTATATAATTCTTTTTAACTTCTCATTAGTGTTGGATCTCCTTTTCTTTTATTAATAGACACCTCTCACCTTTTCCCCAACACACATGACTTTCAGCTGGCTATGCATCTAGAGACCAAACTGCAAAATTTTCCTATAATTGGATGTGGCCATGTAATAAAGTAAAATCTGGAACTTCCATGTCTCTTTAATGTTTATTTTTTAGTTGTCGATGACCATTTATTTATTTATTTATTTATTTATTTATTTATTCATTTATGGTGCTAAGAATCAAACCCAGTGCCTCACACATACCAGGCAAACACTATACCACTGAGCCACAACCCCACAGCCCCAAATTCCATGTCTCTTTAAAAATAAAGATTTTTTTTCCTAATATTCTTGTACCCGGGACAGGATGACAATTGCAACATCTCAGGACATATAAATAGGGGTGTGTATTAAAAAGAGCTAATCCCTAGACCATCTTCCTATCCTCTAAAATTCCATTTTATTTAATGCCACTGCATTTTGGAATTTCTTTGTTAAGGCAGTTTCACCTAGACCCTAAATAATACAATTGCATGTGGCAAAATCTGCCTAACCCTTCATTTTCCCCTTTGGTTCAAGTTATGGCCTCTAGAATTGCACAGAATTAGTATACTGCTCATTACATATGACATTGCTTTCACTATCTGGAAGTAATAATTATCTGCTACACAGTTATTTCCTTTCTCTTTCCTACTTAAAGTGTTTTTCAGACTTTATCCATTCCTTATATGGCTAGGTGTTACCTTCCTTAATCGGGACATCGTATTTTCATCAATGCATCCTGGGTTTGCCAACCTCTCTGACTGTTCCCATATTCTTTGCACATGAAAAAAATCTCTGTTCTCCCCTATAATTGATTTTAACACCCCCTGTGCAGTGCTTACATCTACATATGTTAAATTTGATCTTGTTGATTTAACTATTTCAGCACTTGAAGTAGTTTTGAGAGAATGCATTCATAACAAGACCATTGGTAAATTCAAACAAATGGTTTGACTGCTTTTTCCAATAAGTTAATGTATTGTTACACTACTGCCTCTAAAATGAGACATCGAATGCTGAAATAATTATGTCAAAATGGACTCTACTGTCATGGATAACTAAAAAGAACCAAATAAAAATAAAGAGCAAATATGTATATTTATAAGGTGTTAAAAAATTTAATATTTTTTAACATTCATCCTAATGTGTATGCACTCTTATATTATAGCAACCCTATTATTATTTCCATGTTGCTGAAAAATAAACAAGTCTTTGAAAGAAAGGGTAATTTTGTTTACATTAGTAGAAAAAATAATATAGCCAAGTTCAAACCTGAGTGGCACGGCACAGCACCTGAACTTAATTAGCCACCAAATTCTGCTGCCATTGGATGAGTATCCCTTTCTAAAATGTACAGGCTTCTTCAGCCTATAAGAGAGTCTGTGTCTGCAAAGCATAAAACATATTTAGCTGTCTTCACAGGCACATGTGCTTTTCTGTATCTACTCTGATCCTATTCTTAACATAAAAATAAAGAAAGGAAAAAAACTCAAATGATTCTGAAAACCAAGAGAGCTAATCAAACTATTAGACCACTTCATCTAAGGACCCTCAACACTTCTAGGTTTGTCAAGAACAGAAAGTGTTTTCTACTCCAACTCTTTTTGCCACAGTCTATTCACAAACAGGATTTAATCTTTATAAAAAGGATATCTGGTTCCTTCAATTAGTTTTAATTCTTGATGCAGCTGGAAAGGGTATTCTTATTCTTGAGTTCACCATTGGTAATCTAAAAGACAATGTACTTTGCTTTGTGTTTCCTTTCTTAAATGAGTTCATGAGATTTATTCACATCCATGAATTGTTAAATGCTGCAAAGTCAGATGTCAATGTTGATGTAAAGCAGGTGAGTTTGTTTTTAGGCACCCCCATCTCAACTTCAAAATAATTTCACACTGTTCTGTAAGTCTAATCACCTTCCCTTTATGCAAAGCATACAGATTTTCTTATGACCCTGTCTCCTAAACTCAAGGAAAAAAAATGCAAACTAACAAGTTATGAAGGTCTTACCTGAGATATATTTATATTGAGGATTTAAAAACCTTACATCATCTTGTAAAAATGGATGTTACTATATAAAGGCAAGAGAAAAATATCATTGCATTCAACAAGAATTTATTCATCATCTACGCTTCAATCTTCTCCTTTTATAGATGAGGAAATCAAATTAAAAAAGCATCAGTGACTTATTCAAACTTACAATAGGAAAGGCAACAGAATACAACAGACACTATTATGGCAGTATGTAAAAACGTGGATGTGTAACTGATGTGATTCTGCAATCTGTATACGGGGTAAAAATGGGAGTTCATAACCCACTTGAATCAAAGTGTGAAATATGATACGTCAAGAACTATGTAATGTTATGAACAACCAAAAATTAAAATTAAAAAAAAAAAAACTTACATTGTAGAGGAGGCACATTTGAGTAAGAAATTTTCACAATACTCCTCATACCCCACAGGTCCCTTCTTCTTGCTTGGAAATGTATGTGTGTATCATTTGACTTTAAGTCACAGAATCTTTGATTTCTAGACCAAAGCATCCAATGATTGATGAATATTTAAGCCTTGCTTACATTTTTGTTTCCCGTATCTGAAAAGCAATGAATACAGTTAATAAAAAAGTAATAATATTTATTTAACATTTACTATAATCTAGGGGCTATTTTAAGTGCCTTATAGTACCAACTTATTTAATCCTCAAAATATCTTCATTAGATTGGTAAACATTGCCATCCTTATTTGCAGATGAAGAAATGAAGGCCAGGAACTTGTCTGAAGTCACATAGCTGGCAATTACAAAGCCAAGAACGCTAAATCTGGGACTGGCTTTAGAACTGTGCTGTCAGCCACTACAGCAGTGGATCAATGGTGTGAGTGTGAATCTGTGTTTATGTCTACTTACATGTATGTTATCCATGATATGCACCATAGTGTGTTACTACCTATGCAATGTAGTCTTTTTATATGTAACAACATTTTTAGGGGAAAAAATTGAGTTGTGGGCATTTATATTTACTCCTATAGAATCAGATGCATAGGCTAAAAGTTTGTGTAGATAACTAAAGAATATAAGCAGAAGAATAGAGGTTTTGTGGCTTAATGATTTCAATTAAAGTACAAGTATTAGATTTGCATAATGTTTTATTTGTTTTAGGAAAACTATCCAACCTACTACACACTGTGTTTTCTTATCAAAACTATCAACCCATAAATCCCATGCTGGGAAGAAAACCTAAGATAGAACAACAAAGGAAGAAATTTATATTCTTTAGATAACATCCCGCTCCTCAGGCCATTTGCAATAGAAGGGAATGGTGTCAGTGAAGCTTTTGGTCAAGAATGTAAGGAACATTCATGTCATTTTCACTCCTGATCACAAGTATTCTCAGAGGCCATCATTATCACATTTCCCTTATAAAAATTCTGATCCCTTTTTAAATAGGTAGCCTATTCTTCCTTCTGAAATGAAATCTTAAAATTGTAGAAGACTAGGAATTAGTGTTGTGTCCCTCTTGCCTCTCAGAACAAGCACAGCAATACTAAACCTCAATGTTATTTCCTAGCACTACTATAAAGTAGTGGTATTCAACCATAGTCAAGAAATCTTTGTGTAGAAAAACTTTTTTTTTTTTTGGGGGGGGTGCGAGGGTTTGAACCCAGGGCCTCATGCTTACTAGACAAGTGCTCTAACACTGAGCTACATCCCTAGCTTTAGAGAAACCTATTTTTAAATTTATAATTGTCTTCTTTATAGATTACAAATATACATAGTTTATTTGCTATTAACAAAGACAGTGTTTTGCTTTTGAAACATTTTTGTTGTATAATTTTTGACTGAATAACTCATGAAACATATTTAGAAAATAAATTCCTAATACAATATGAATCTTCATATATTAAGTTGTTACCAAGTATTCAGAAATTAGAAACCAGAAAGCTCTCATATGATTAATATTTATGCCAAGAGCTGTATATTCTTTATGAATATACAGAATAAACATCCATTGTCAATGATGAAAAAGGAGAGATGGTTTTTAGTAGACAAATTAGATATCAGTTGTCAGTTAATTTAAGCCTAGCACTTCCATTTCTTATAAAAAATTCAAAATATGGCAATGCATTCAGAAATATTAAATAAAGTTCAAACTGTTTAAACTTAATTTGCATCATATTACAGCAGACCAAATTTCTAGTTATTTCTTCAATCAATATTTATAATATGCCTGTATTTTAATAAAGATGCTAGAAATAGAATGAAGCTTTGATTTTGCTCCAGATGTATTACCTATATTTATTATAAATATGAGCCCAGCCAACATTTAGCATAGATTCATGTCAGTCAAACTAATGTCACCATATTAATACTCTACTTCTAATTAGGAAATGAAACTGAGTTGGCATTTTTATCATGACATGCTTTCTGATTGACACATTTGTTCTGAACTACATTGTGTGTGAATTCATACTATATGTAGGATAATTTGCTTCAAATAAATCCTCTTTTAAAAGACTTTAAAAAAATACATCTAGGAATTCTAAGGAGATACTTGATAGCATTCTCTTTGAGAATGGAGAAGGCAAAAAAAATACTAAGTTGTTTGAATTTATAATTTAGAAATATGTATTAACTTTATTTGTTATTATGATTAGAAATGAATGGATTGAATTAATCTTTGAAACAAAATTGTAGCAAAAATATCTAAGTGCCAAACATCAATTGTATTAAAAAGACATTATTTATCTTTTGTTCTCTTTCCTTTTTTAAAAAGATAAATGCCTCTTCATTATACTTCATTATCAAAGTTCTGTTTAGAATTTAATATTTGCAAATTTGACATGTTAAGAAAATAAACTAGTCTACAGATGACATATTTGAGAACTTATGAATTTAGCTTTCTATTTTTATTTGTTTATTTATTTTAGTTATAGATGGACACAATACCTTTATTGTTTATTTATTTTTACATGGTGCTGAGGATCAAACCCAGGGCCTTACATGTGCAAGGCAAGCACTCTACCACTGAGCCACAACCCCGGCCCATGAATTTAGCTTTCTACAAGCTAGACTTGTATGCCATTCTCTAGATGATTTCTTTAAAAAGGTTCTTTCAAGTCGAAGCAACTATAAAACAAACAAACAAAACAAAACAACAAACTAAAGGTTTGGTTTTATTTTTTTTCCTGTTACTTTGCCATTCTTTCTGTTTATCCTATTTTATTATTTTCTGAGAGAGAGAAGAAAACAGTAGCAATAACTTGAATCTACAAGGTAAATGAGTGTTGTAGATTATGCAAATGGCTGTTCCATCTTCAACTTATGAGCTGAACATGGGAAAAACAGCCTGCTAACAGGAATGTCACTTGCTTTTCCAGGGATTGATAAGAATAGCTGCACCCTTACTCTTTTGAAATCAGTGTTTGTTACTTAACAGCATCCTCTGACGTGAATTTGAAAGGTGTAGATGAAAAACCTCAAGATGGCCTAATTCTTAAAGCCAAGTAGTAATAAAAATGACGCAGGAACAACTTGCTTTCTTTCTATCTGTTTGCAATATCTAGTTTCCTAGACTTCACCAAGTCAGAGGGAGGGAAAACATGAAGAAGAAGAAAGATAAAGGGAGAAAAAGGCAGAAAACTAGATATAGAAAAAGAAGCAAGAGAGCAAATGAAAGGGAAAACTGGTCATGTAAAGCTGAGAGGAAAGACTGAGCTGTAGAAACTGGTCACATAAATAGTCATGAAATGAAAAGTTTCAGATTTGTATTGAAGTTTAAAAAAAAAAAAAAAACTACTTAGAGAAAGGCCAACAGGCCAGACTAAATAATCCTGGACTTACCGTCCAATTCTGAATCCCATATTAGCTGCAGAGATTTTAATGTAAATATGCCATTACACTGTCATTACAGTGATCAGGCTTCATGGCTCACAGGTCACATCTCAGCCACTGTTAATTTTGCAGGCAAAAGCTTTTTTTCTCTTGAAATGTTAATAACTTTCTATTAGTTAATGTAGCGTGACTAAAATTCAGATTAGATATAATTCATTTTAATATCTGTGACTGGCTATCCTGATCATTTAGCAATGGTTTCCAGCTGAATACAAGATGCTAAATTGGACTCATTTGCATAGTCCTGTTAAAGCAATGCCATTCTAGAAATGTAGGCATCTTCAAATTAATTTAAAAGATTTTTTTTTCTCCAGGTTTTGCTAGTAGGATAAAATCTTTGGTTGGCAACTAATTGAAGTTACTATGAGCTAAATATACATTCTTTTCTCTGCCCATCCACCCATCTACCAAAGAAAAGAGAAATCAAAACACTAGTCAGGAGTATTAATTGGTGACTGCCTGAGAACACAGGGAGGGCTCAATTTAGTACCTTCAATGTTGTTACACAAACCTGAACTGTTGACAAGGTCTCTAACAGCCAGACCTTAAAGAACATTTAGTTCCACTTTTGCAAACGTGTTTTTAACTCTCTGTAGTAATTAGATTCAGTGTATTACTGCCCATCCAGTGTATGGAGTCTAGTGTTTTGAACGAGATGGGTAAGATACCATGCTTTCCAAGGAAGCTTTTGCAGAATGGAAATCACTGTTATTAACTATAGATGGAGTCTGGAGTCTGTTTTTCTTTTCCTTTCCATATGTAACACCCATTAATTATAGTGGAAAACAGGGGATACACTCGTGGAAAACAGGGGATACACTCGTAGAACACGGGGCTACCAGACCCCCATGTTATAAAAGCAGTGGGTAGACACTAGACAGTTCAGTAAATGCACCTGTAGAAAGGAGCAGCGTTCTTTGATTGGAACTTGATCTTTTTTTCACATTTGATGATTTATCTTTTTTTTCAGTTAAATGAAAATGATTTAAAATATTAATCACATCTCATTTGTTCATGGGCATCACAAATGTTTTGAGAAGAATATGTAGATGATCTTATACAGCTATGTCAAAGCTTGACTCAGAAATGCTAAGGGGACTCCTAGAAAGTTAAAACTGACAAACAAATTTTTAACATTTTAAAATTTCCTTAACTTTAAAATCAGTATTTAAAATATCTGTACTTTCACATAACATTGAATAAGTCTCGATACACATGTAAAAATATTTGGCTCTACGAACTCATTTTTGGAGTGTTGGAATAAATGTTTAAGAATGAAGTTATTGGTGCTGGGAAAACTGGAAATCCATATGCAACAAAACGAAACTGAATCCCTTTCTCTCGCCATGCACCAAAGTTAATTCAAAATGGATCAAGGAGCTTGATATCAAATCAGAGACACGGCATCTGATAGAAGAAAAAGTTGGCTACGATCTACATACGGTGGGGTCGGGCTCCAAATTCCTCAATAGGACACCCATAGCACAAAAGTTAATAACTAGAATCAACAAATGGGACTTACTCAAACTAAAAAGTTTTTTCTCAGCAAAAGAAACAATAAGAGAGGTAAATAGGGAGCCTACATCCTGGGAACAAATCTTTACTCCTCACACTTCAGATAGAGCCCTAATATCCAGAGTATACAAAGAACTCAAAAAATTAGACAATAAGATAACAAACAACCCAATCAACAAATGGGCCAAGGACCTGAACAGACACTTCTCAGAGGAGGACATACAGTCAATCAACAAGTACATGAAAAAATGCTCACCATCTCTAGCTGTCAGAGAAATGCAAATCAAAACCATCCTAAGATACCATCTCACTCCAGTAAGATTGGCAGCCATTAGGAAGTCAAACAACAACAAGTGCTGGCGAGGATGTGGGGAAAAGGGTACACTTGTACATTGCTGGTGGGACTACAAATTGGTGCAGCCAATTTGGAAAGCAGTATGGAGATTTCTTGGAAAGCTGGGAATGGAGCCACCATTTGACCCAGCTATTCCCCTTCTCGGTCTATTCCCTAAAGACCTAAAAAGAGCATGCTACAGGGACACTGCTACATCGATGTTCATAGCGGCACAATTCACAATAGCTAGACTGTGGAACCAACCTAGATGCCCTTCAATGGATGAATGGATAAAAAAAAATGTGGCATTTATACACAATGGAGTATTACTCTGCATTAAAAAATGACAAAATCATAGAATTTACAGGGAAATGGATGGCATTAGAGCAGATTATGCTAAGTGAAGCTAGCCAATCCCTAAAAAACAAATGTCAAATGTCTTCTTTGATATAAGGAGAGTAACTAAGAACAGAGTAGGGTCGAAGAGCATGAGAAGAAGATTAACATTAAACAGGGATGAGAGGTGGGAGGGAAAGGGAGAGAGAAGGGAAATTGCATGGAAATGGAAGGAGACCCTCAGGGTTATACAAAAGTACATACAAGAGGAAGTGAGGGGAAAGGGAAAAATAATACAAGGGGGAGAAATTAATGACAGTAGAGGGGGTAGAGAGAGAAGAGGGGAGGGGAGGGGATGGGGGATAGTAGAGGATAGGAAAGGCAGCAGAACACAACAGACACTAGTATGGCAATGTGTAAATCAATGGATGTGTAACTGATGTGATTCTGCAATCTGTATATGGGGTAAAAATGGGAGTTCAGAACCCACTTGAATCAAAGTGTGAAATATGATATATCAAGAAATATGTAATGTTTTGAACAACCAACAATAAAAAATTAAAAAAAAAATAAAATAAAACTTAAAAAAAAAAAGTCAAAGCCAATTTATCTTTTGTGTTTCCATCTTCCTTTTGTGTTCCAACAGACTGATTATTCTTATCTACTTACTGGGAGAACCACAGTTGGTTCCCTTACTTGAAGATGCTGGAAAATAACTTATAAAACATAATTGTAGTATTTTTCAATATAATATTATTATATTAAATAAATAATAAAGGACATTTGTTTTGTATACTTCTGTTACCTCATAGTTAGTAAAGCAAGGTGAAAATGTCAAATTTTAATCAGTTTTTATGGACTTTTATTCCTATAAAAATTTTAAAGGAAGAAATGAAGCTCTGTATTGTGTGTAAAAAAAAAAAAAAGAATGAAGTTATAATTATTCTTATTCTAAATCAAAAAATAGGTTGAAGATACAGACAACTAATGCTTACCAAGGTTTCTTTCTATTTAGTTTGATCATTTCGAGGATACCAGAATAAAATACATGAGTTGGGGGGAAAAGATGCTTTACAGTTCTACTTTTTTGATCTTTTCTTTCTATTTTTCTTTTTCTTTTTCTATTTTTCCCTCTGGTAATATATCATATTCTCCTGCTGTTACTTGTAATTAGAGAAGTTAAAGAACTGTTTTTGTCATCCCTTCATCCTTCCTGTCTCCCAAGGATTTCATCAGAATATGTGGTTGTGCCAGTAGATATTTGGGGGAGATGGATAATGTCAAAGAAAAATCAATTTTTAATTAAAAAAAATTCTAGGTAAATATTTTGAGTAAACATTGAATTAGCAAAATTATTCTCTTCTCAAATTTATGTGCTAATTATCAGTTGTACAATTAATGTTTAAAATAAATGACTAGGCAATATTCACAAGAGGCTAATCAAATAATAAAGTTTGAATAAAGACTGTCCATTGCATTTGAGTAGCTACACAGTAAGCTCTTGAAAACACCTTCTTTCTCTATTCAGTTAACTTCTTCAAGATACAATGGTTAATGTAAATTAGAAGCTTTCTTAACAACTTCCATCTCTCAGTCTATAAACAATAGCAATTTTATGTGTCTCTCTTTATATTCTTTCTATCATCTTATCTCCCTTCTTCCTTTATAGCTAAACTTCTTGAAAAAGTAATTATTTATATTTCCTCCTTTCTCTTCACTTGTTAAATCTTAATGAACACAGTCTGGCTTTCCTTCTTCCCATTCCCCCAGGAAATGTCTACTAACCTTCATTGACAGAACTGCATCTTTGTTAGTGTCCCAATTTCTAATTCAGTTATATGGTCAAATGATCATCTCTGTTCCAGATTTCAATTCTGTCTCAGGGCTCTATGATACTGGAGGTATATGAAAATATCTACAGTAAAGAGACCCAGATATGTATATTTAAAAAAAGAATCATTCTTGATTTTCACAGGACACCATTCATAACTAATTCTAACTATCAATTCTGATGTCTCTTAAATCTACATCTCAAACTCAGGACTGTTTGTTGATGATCTAAGCTAAATGTTTAATGATCTACTGGAGATTTTTGCCAGATTGTCCTATGGTCAGATTCAAACAGCATGCAAACTGGGTCTTCTTCTTTGCCCACCATAACCTGGTTTAGAATACTAACATTCCCCTTGGCCCTGAACTCAGAAATGTAGGTACCATCCTGCACCTACTATATCTGTGCATCCAGTCAGTTGCTAAGTGCTATTAATGATCTCAACATTCATAATTCTCTAAGTGGAATTTGTTCCTTTCTCCACTGTACCACAGCAGATCAGGGTGTTACAATTTCTGACTAGGACTTTCTTTACTATGATTTCTGTTTTTATAGGCCACCCCCATTACAATTTATCTTCATTGCTATAGTTGCATTCCTACAGGGCAATCCTTATTGTTACTCCTGTTAGAAATACTTGAGAGACTCTCCATCACATTTAGTTTCAGAAGTCTCTGAATGGTAAATGCTTTTCTTCATGACTGGCCCTTGGCTAGCTCTTCAGTCCTCTCCCTGTATCTCACCTGTGCTTGTACCCTGTAACCCAACATAAACAAATTATTCACATTCTCTGGAAGGAACCAGGCTATTGCATACTTCTATTTCTTTATTCCAAGATTTTCCTTTTCTGAACACTCTCCCTTCACTGCTTGCCCACCTGGTAACATCTTACTCATTCTTCATTGCTCAGTTCAATTTTTATCCTCTAGCAAGCTTTGCCTTCTCCTGTGTTTTCAGAATGTGTGAAATACCTGGCTTTTTGTGCACTAATGGTAACTTGTTCATTTCATCCTTTGAGTGTACTTGTGTGAGATTATTTATATATGCACACATGCATTTTATATATGTGTGTGTGCATTTGTGTATTTACATATATATGGAGGGGGACACAATAAAGGGTACTTGGAGGATAGGGCAGGTATTAGCACAAAATAAGCTCTACATAAATATTTCTTGAATTAGGAAATGAATAGAAAATGTATTTTTTTTTCCTCCATGAAACCTCCAGTCTTTGTAAAACCAATTCCAAGTCCATTTTGTCTCCCTGAAGTTTTGTTTCACCAAAAACATTGATGCTTGATCTTTGAGCATGAATTCTCCCAGGATCCTAGGGAAAAAAAAATTTACTTTGAAATGGTAACATTTCACATAGGATCTGAGATCTTTAGTTTCTTCTAAAGATTTTTAAATCACTTGGAATTTTCAGTTCTTTATTTATTCTTAAAATTTCAAAAGTCTTTACAAATTTAGAACATAACTTCCTTGGATAATGAGAGTAACTATTTTTATCTACAATAAAGATGGCATTTATTCTAAGTAGAATATTCTAGCCTAAAACCTATCTCTTTTTAATATGAATTTATTAATGAAGGCTTGGGAGAAAGATTTAGCTACATATCAAATTCTTGTTCTCTTGTAGATTTATTTATTTTGAAAAATTATTTTAAAGACCCAGAATAGTTTGCATAAGTTTTTAAAACTTCAAAATTTATTCTGACCCAGGTTCATTCCCCATATAGAAAATTCCTCCTTCACAACCATGAATCCTTCTCCAAGTACAGAGAGACACAAAACTCTTCTTTCTTTATTGTTTCAAGATTTCCTAGCTTTGATACATAAATGCAGAGGTATAAATAAAATGTCACATTATCTGATGAATCAAAAAGAGGGAGATCATTATCTGACCCCAAAATTTACATCTCAAATTGAGCACCCCAGTGCTGGGGCTGGGGTTCAGTGGTAGAGTGCCTGCCTTGCACATGTGAGGCACTGGGTTTGATCCTCAGTACCACATAAAAATAAATAAATAAAGCTTTTATATCTATCTACAACCAAAAAAAAAAATTGAGCACCCCAAATTGACAAGGCTGTTCCATAAAGAGCAACCTGCATTTGAGCCTTCCTGTTCCATAAACCCAGTGACACCATATTTGGACCCTCTGGTATGGATTAGCATGAAAAAAAAATGTTTTAAGTCGTAATTGACTATCTTAATAAGGAAATTTCTTCTAATTTTAAAGAAAGAAATAATCTAGTAGCTGTCAGATAAAATCATCTGGTAATTTAAGTATGTTATCTTATTCATTCCTCTAATTAGTTTTTTACTTCTAGATTTTGCATGACTTAAATATTAAAACACAAATACATCCACCAGCATTTCTATAAAATATCTTTCCATTGTCAGTATTTCAAATTGCCCATATTGTGATTAAGGATGCTATCAGAAAGTATCTTCAACAGATACCCATTTTTGTACTTTTAATATACTAACCACTTTTCTTCATCCAAAATATTAATAATATTTTAAAGCTTTTGAGCAATTAGATGTCATTATAATAACAGGAGTATAAAAATCACAAGTAACAAACATTGGTTTTAAAATGATATTGCTTTTTACCTTTTTTGGAGAAATGCCTTAGAAGGAAGATAAACATCTTATTACTTAGGGGTTATCTGGAAACTGAATGAAGGGGGACAAATATTGTAAAGGTGGTGGGGGTTGGGGAATGAACTAAAAAAATGAAATCTGATGAATCAACTTGCAAGAAATAATAGAGCAAAATTGAGATTCCTCAATGTTAAAAGTCAGTGGATGGGATACAGCCACTGAAGAAAAAAAGTCTTATAAAGATAATTCATAAATGGCTTAGTCCTTGGAGTTGTTGGGTAAGGAGATATGTGAAACATATTCAGAAAGGTGAAGCAATGTAAGAAAAGGGCAACATTGGAATAAGCAGTTAGATTCAAGATAGTTCACAGACCTTATAATAGGGCAGTATAGATAATAAGAGGTTTGTAAGCTAAGCAGAAAAATCTGGACTTGAAGTGACAAACAATAATAAGGTTCTGCAGATTTTTAAGCATGATCGTAATATGAGTGGCAGCTATGTTTAAATGGGTATTGTATCAGCTATGTATTGCTGCATAACAAATATCTCCAAATTTAGTAGTCTTGAGCAACATACATTTATTATATCACAGGTTCTCAAGGTCAGAAATCTGGGAGCATCTTAACCTGGGGGTTCTGAATTAGATTCTCTCACATGATTGCAATCAAGCTGTCAGTCAGGGCTGTAGGCTTGCTGGAGCTGGAAAATATAATTATTAGTTTATTCATGTAGCTGTTGGCAGGTCCCAATTTCTCAGTGACTGTTTTTTGGTGGCTTCCATCCCTTGCCGTTCGTGTTTCTACACAAGCTGCCTGAAAGTTCTTACAGCATGGAAGGTGGCTCCCAGGAGAAGGAGTGATCTTAGAGTAAAACGAGAACAAGAAAACAAAATGGAAGATGAAGACTTTTCATGATTTAGTATTAGAAGTTACATATTTTGCTTCCCCCATATTTTACTGGACTCAAGATGAACTGTGTTAATGAAGGGAAGGGAGCTACAAAAAATGTGATTACCAGATGAAGGTCACTGGGAGCCAACACGAAGGCTGGCTTCCATGGTGATAGATTTGGGAGGCCAGCCAAGAGGCTGAAGCATCATTCTGGTAGAGCATGATAAAGGTAATTGGGATACAGGTGGGGAGAAAATTATGAGAAATTTAAAAGAATTTTTTTTAATAATAGTGAATTTAATGAAATTTGAATAGTCCAAATCTAAGATTTTTAACTTCTATAGTCTTA
Organism: Marmota flaviventris; assembly: GCF_047511675.1. NCBI lineage: Eukaryota > Metazoa > Chordata > Mammalia > Rodentia > Sciuridae > Marmota > Marmota flaviventris. The sequence continues at coordinate 67,960,971 of NC_092508.1, forward strand.
CTAGTGGTCTATTTTTGCCATAGCAAGCAAAGAAATGAAAGGATTCAAGGAAATTTTGCTGGTGAGAAAATGATAAATACTTTGTGGCAAGGAAAATATCAGTGTGTACATTTGTCCAAACTCAGAAAAATGTACACATAAATTGTTTTTTCTTGTAAATTAATTATAACTCAATAAGACTAAAAAAGAGTGATTCAGTTATCTATTGATTGGTTAGTATAGAAGAGATAATTTCCCAAGTGAAGATAATTAAAATGTTCTGAGTTTGCTTATCCAAATGAAGATGCCCCATATGTATAGAGATACATTTGAAAATACTATAATGGAACACAAGAGTGACATAGGCAGAAGGTAAGGTCACAATTTGCTATTAATGCAAGACATACTTGAATTTGCTTATTCTGATCTTCTCAGGGAAGAACAAAAAATGTGCTATGGATAATATACATTATTTGCATAGGATCTGTCCAATTAATTGACCTGTCCTCCAAGAAAATCTCCCTCCCTAGATTTCTCCCTTGTTCCCTATTTCTCTTCCTCCCTTCTTCCTTGCTTCCTTCTTCTTCCATTCCTCTTTTCCTCCTTCTTCTTGTTAAACATATTTGCTTTTTAAATTTCATTTGCAGAGAAAATAATCACTAGAGCTCAGAACTCTGGTAGAAAGATCTCAATGCAGAGTATCACAGAAAACTACTTATTTTAATAGTATATTTTTAAGTCTCTGTGGTATAAAAGAAAATACCATAAGAAAAAAAATAGAATTTCAAAATAACTTTAAAAAATAAATGTAGACATTCAAGTTTTTGTTTCATAATACCAAGTATTAAGGTGTTAAAAATATGGCAAAAAGAAGTCACCTATAAACACACGCAGATTTAGGTTTTTAAAATAACCACCATTTATTTATAAGATTCCTAGAACATATACATCCTCATATTTAAACTGAGAAAATTCCTATTAATTTATAATCACTCTGAAAAGTACATTTTTATTAAAAGTGAAAAAAAGAGGTGGAAAAACAATGGAAATTTTTTTCACACTTTATATTTAGGTGAGAAAACACTTTCTTCACATCAGTTAATAAGATCAAATATATCTCACAGGTTACACATTTTATATGACCCTTGAAATAGAAAAACTTATTAACACATGAAAAAAATGGACAATCTCATTGAGAATCTCTAACTTTTCAAATTTTAAAAGTTTTAAAGTGAAGAGTAAGCTTGAGATTTATTATTAATATATCTTTATCAAAAACTGGTAGACTCAATGTTCTGTGTTCTGAGAAAAATAAATGTGATAGGACAATGCACAGTTAAAACAAAACAAACGAAAACAAATATTCACCAAGAATATTTTTACTAAACCATTTCCCCAAGTAGAACATGACCCTATGAGTCTTGGTTACATAATTATATTACTTAGTCATTATTACTCGATAGCCTGTATTAAAACTGACCTTCCCAAATTTCCTCATTTCAATCCATTTTCCATAAAGTGGCCAAAATGATTTTTAAAAGCAACAATATTAAAAATTAGTCAAATATTTCATGTTTTCCTCAAAACCAAAAGTGTTAGTATCATTAATAACCCCTTCATCTTTAACTAGACTTCAGTCTTGTTGGATTCCTTTAGTTCTTGAACAGAGGCAAGCTCTTTCTCAGTTTACAGACTATGAAAGACAGAATTTAACTGAGGAAGTCAAATTTACCATAATACAATTATTAATACATTTGTATTATATTTTTAATTATTATAAAAATATTTCAATGTCCCACTTATAATTTAGTTTTTCCTTATCAAATGCTTTAGAAGTTTATACATTTTAGTTTTCTTTTTTTTTTAATATTTTTTTAGTGCTGGTTATTGAACACATTAGTGTTCTTTTAAAATAATAAATCTTGTTTTATTAATTTTTCTATTGTTTGTTTTGTATTTAAGTTTTTCTAATTTTATTATTTTCTTTTTCTTATGTTTGTGCTTATTGTTTCCCTTAGCTTATATAGGTCATATTCAAATCATTTATTTTGTTCCTATCTTCTTTTATAACAAATATTAATCACAAAGAGTTTTCCATGAGTAAAGCTTTAGTTGTACCCCATGTTACTTTGAAAAGTGAGTTTCCAGTATCATTATGTGTAGACATATATTTAATTTCCATAGTGATTTCTTCTTTGACTCAAAAGTTATTTCGTATTTTATACCTTAATTTCCTAATACCAGGGAATTTTCTATTGTCTTTTTGTAGTTTATATGCAGCATAATTTCAGTGGGCTTAAAGAATTGCTTTATGTTCCAGAATAGTCAATTTTTTTTTTTAAGAGAGAGAGAATTTTTTAATATTTATTTTTTAGTTTTCAGCGGACACAACATCTTTATTTGTATGTGGCGCTGAGGATTGAACCCAGCGCCGCACACGTGCCAGGCGAGCGTGTTACCGCTTGAGCCACATCCCCAGCCCTGAATATTGAATAATTTTTTAAATGTTCCAAGTATGCCAAAAAAAAATGGATATCCTGTCACTTGAAATGCTTCTATATACTAATTTTTTGTTTACTTGTTCTATATTGAGAGTAAACCTCAAAAACATGATTGTGGATATTTCTTCTTCTCCTTTTAGTTCTATATTTATTTTTATTTTTATATATTGAGGCCTTCCTAGTAGTGTACACTAAAATTAGAATGTTATGTTTTCACATTGAATTGTCTCTTTAATAATTATGAAATGCTTTTCAATCTCTGGTCATATCTCATTATTTTAAATTTGCTTTGTATGATATTAGAATAGCTGAGTAATATTTCATTGTGTATATATCTATCTATATCTATCTATCTATCTATCTATCTATCTATATATATATACACATATATATATATATCACATTTTCTTTATCCAGAATAGCTGTACTCCACTTCTTGTTTGTTTTATGTGTTGTTTTTGTAACTTCAACCTTTATTTTCTTAAAGAGATATTAATAGTACATGCTTAGTTCCAGTTTCTTATTTAGTCTGATATCTTTGATATTAATGTGTACATATTGTCCATTTACATTTAAAATAATGACTGATTTTCAAATTTACCATCTAAGTATTGTTTTGTATTCTATATATTTTTGTTTTGTTTTCTTACTTGCCATTTTAAAATTAGTCAAGTAGTCTTTATTATTGACTTTTCTTCCTCTCTAAGCTTTTTATTACACACTTTCATTGACCTTTTATTAGTCATTTTCTTATTGGTCTTTTCATAGTTATTCAAGAGTTCATAATATACGTGCTTAACTTACTAAACTCTACCTTAAATTATTACTTTTACCACTTTTCAGAAAATGAAAGGTCTTTAGAAGACTTTAGTCCTGCTCATCTCCTTTATTTCTACATCTATTTTAAATCTCAACATATCTTGTATTAAAAAAAAAATAGGTGTTTTAGTCAGCTTCTTTGTTGCTGTGATAAAAAAAAAAAATGAACAACTTAGAAGGTGAAAAGTTTATTTTGGCTCCTGGTTTCAGATGTTTAGTCCAGGATCAGCCAATTCCATTGCTCTAAGCCCAAAGCGAGGCAGAACATCATGGTGGAAGGAAATGGTAAAAGAAAGCAGCTAAGGGCATGAAAACCAGGAGGTAGAGGGGGGGAAGAGAGAGAGGAAGAAAGAGAAAGAGACAGAGTACATGTGGGGTTGGAGAAGATATCCACTCACCAGAGACAAAATATAAACACCAAAGGCATGCCTCCAGTGATCTACTTCCTCCAGCCACACCCTACCTGTCTACAGTTATCACCCAGTTGATACATATCAGTGGGTTAATTCATTAAGTTCCACCTTTCATAATCTATTTATCTCATCTCTGAAAATTCTTGCATTGTTTTACCCATGGGCATTTGGGAGATACATCATACCTAAACCATAAACAGTAGGAGTTGGCAAACTATGACCCATTGGTTATTGGAACCATGAGCAGAGACTGGTTTTTATATTTGTAAACTGTTGAAAAGCAATAAAAAGTCACAATGTTTTAATATGTGAGGACTGTACAAAATTTAAATTTCACTGTCCATAAATAACATACTGTTGAGAAGCAGCCTAGCTCAATCACTATGTATTTTCTGTGACTGCTTTTCCAGGACAGCAGTAGAACCACCCAGTCATGGTATGGGGACCACATATGCTGCTCTCAGCACTGTACTGATGATGCTCAGGGTACACAAATTTCAGTGATGTGGTTTTAACAACAATTTATTTATTATTTAGTCTTTTATACCAGTGAATACAACTGTAGTGAAAGAAGAAAACAGAGAAAGAGAAAAAAAGGACTCTGAGTGTTATGTGGAGTGTAGATTATTATTTTCTCAAATTGGATGGCAAAGTATTGTCTTTTTTGGCAATGACACTATACCTATTCTGGAAGAACACAATGCATCAGACTAAGTATTTGTTATGGTTTGGAAGTGAAGTGTCCCCCAAAGACTCACATGTGAGACAATGCAAGAAGGTTCAGAGGTGAAATGATTGGGTTGTAAGAGTCTTAACCCAATCAGTGATTTAATCCCCTGATAGGGATTAACTGAGTTATAACTGAAGTGGTTAGGGTATGGCTGGAGGAGGTGGGAATTGGGGCATGGATTTGGATATATATTTGTATCTGGCAAGTGAACTCTTTGCTTCCTGATTACCATGTAAGTTTTTTCCCTCTGCCATACTCTTCTGCTATGATATTCAGCCTCCCCTGGAGCCCCAAAGAATGGAGCTGGCATTCTATAGACTAAGACCTCTGAAACTTTGAGCCTCCTCTACAGTTGTTCTGGCCAGATCCTTTAGTCACAGCAGTGAAAAAGCTGACTAAACAGTACTCATCAGAAATATCACTAGACTAAGTACTCATCAAAATAGTCACAATTTAGAAGAAATCAACAATAAGAAAAACTAGGAATTTTAAAATAAAATACCTCTTTAAAAAGAATATTTTCACACATAAAAAAATGAGTCTGCAAACTGAGGTAAGTTTTTAAGCATCTCACTTGTTAACCAAAAAGTGCATAAGTAATTGACAGATTGGCCATATGTTTAATTATTAAGAGACAATGATACTTTGGGGGGCAGTGGGTACCGGGGGGAATGAACTCAGAGGCACTCAATCATTGAGCCACATCCCCACCCCTATTTTGTATTTTTATTTAGCGTGACAGGATCTCACTGAGTTGCTCAGCACCTCGCTTTTGCTGAGGCTGGCGTTGAACTCTCTATCCTCCTGCCTCAGCCTCCTGAGCTGCTGGGATTACAGGCATGTGCCACCGTGCCCAGCACAATGTTATTTTTTTCTGCCGTGTTTCATTGTTTGTGTGAAAAGCTAAGCAATATTATAACTATCCTTTTTGCAAATAACATCTGTTTTTTTTTTCTTGCCTACTTTAAATTTTTTTCCTTTGTCCTTATTTCTTAAGTTTAACATTATATGAACAGGTACGATTTTCTTTGTAATTATCTTTCCTTGTAGTCATTCTCATATTTGTTTGGAAAACTTTTATGCAGTACTTCTTGAAATATTGCTTCTAGTTTTTCATTGCTTTTACTCTTCTTGGACACCATCTAAACATATGTTAAACCTTTTTTCCATGACTCATTGCTTCTTATGCTCATGAGTGTGCAGGTGTGTGGGGTAGATATGTGTACATAAATAAATAGATAGATATATAGATAGATAGATAATCTCTTTTTTGTTTTAGTGCTTCATTCTATACTTTCTGTATCTCTCTATTGCTGTGACTTATGTGTTGTTGAATCCATATATCAATTTCTTCATTTTAGTTGTGTTTTTGTTTTAGAATTTCTATTTGGTTATTTTAGATTTATGTTCTATGATGAAATTCTCCTTATTTTGTTATGTTATTTTTTTTGTACAGGTTAATAATAGTATCATTCACTCCTTTTTCCTTTACATGAACTGGCAAATGTCTTGAGATGAAAATGTGGTGGTAAAGGTTAGGAAATGCCTCAATAATATTTGTTTTCTTAGGAAATAATGTTCTCAAATTTCAATTATCTTGATTATTTTCTAATGTTTTCAAATAGTGCCTCTCTAGTTGTGTGTATTTTGTTCAGTTTTTATAGTTGTACTCAGGAAAGTAAATCATTTGAAATAAGCATCAAAATTAGCCCATTTCATGGCTCACAGTTGGCCCTCAACATACGTTGTTAGAGGAGTTAAGAAGTGTACTAAATTCTGCGTTTGCACTAAGCTCAGAGACACTTGAAAGTTATGCAAGTGTAAGTTCAGCACTGGTATGGCCCTGGGACTGGGCGCCATCTTAAATTATGTGTACTAACTTTGTTATTTATCTCACCTTGTTTCTTGGCTCTATCAATAATATGGTAGGCTAAAGTTTACTACTATAGTTTTGTAATTTTGATAACAGGTCAAGAAAGACAGTGCAATTTTCCCAAAGCCAAAGTGGAATCAATAAAACTGATCAGGGGAACAGAAAATAGTTGGTAAATATGAGTAAGAAACACATTCTTTTAAAACTCAGATCAAATTCACATGAGTATTTTAGAGAGGTGCTGGTTAAAATAAATTTTACAAGATCAGTTCCCAAGTATGCAACCCGATTTGCATCCAGGAAGAGAAATATTTTTAGTTTCTGGGTGATACATATTAACTTTATTGCTTCTTTTTCTTATTGTTATTTTTTATCTCTTCCACACCAATCAGACTTAAACTTGAATTATCAGGTGACACTTAAATTCTATTCTAAGCTTAACAAGCCATAGTTATGAAATCAAACTATTATTGTGTACTTTTTTTATTGTAGCAGATGCAGCACTAATCTCCACAAAGATGGTAATGAATACATTTGCAGTCAGGATGTAGAGAAAAGGTCTAAGATTCTCACTACCAGAGAGGTATGTCTCTGCTTAAGAATATGGGATAATTTACAGGTGTTAATGGACCTCCATGATTGTTGAAACACTGCTCAATTAAGACATCTGTGGAACTACAGAAAGGGCTGTGTTGAAATTGAGTGCACCTGTTTGCAACCTGCTAAAAGATGTATTGAGGATAAGATACAGTTATCCAAAATAGTCTTCAAAGCAGTCATTGGAAAAATTTATCTCTCCATCCACCCCACCTTCATTTCCCCACCCCCCTGTATTCAGTGCCTTCCTCAGGTGTGAACTAAAAATTCTTTTTGGAACAATCTCATGTAGGAACTAAGATTGGGTTTAAAGTTTTAGCTCTTAGGTGAAGGTTAGTGTTTTATCCTATGGTACCCAACCCCAAATATTTCTATTAATTAATTATCTCTATGTGTTTCTGTAGAGTAATATAATAAAGAGTGATCGATAGTCAGCTGTTTTAAGAAGTACAAGTTAAATGCTATATTTTAAAAGATATATCATTTTAGGAAGAAAATTTTAAAACTGGTATATGCAATCTCAAATTAAATACAGATTTTGAATTTCAAGCTGCAAGGCTAAGAAGATCAAAGGAAAGTCTTTACAGTACTTTGAAATTTTGTATAATACTTCCCAGGAGGTCATTTACTCTCATAATTTAGTCTGACTTATTTTGGTTTCAGGTCCATTAAAAATGTGCAGCAGAAAAGGAGACCTCTATTTTACTTGAATTTTTAATAACAACTTGTCAGTAAAAAAAAGAAAGGTGTTTCAAAGAGGATCCTCTAATACAGTCCTAATAGCTTTAAATTCTTTTTTAAGTCTGATTGAGAAAGAAACTTCCTTGCAATGACTCTATTTTAACTCTTCTCACTGCCCTGTGGAGGGGGCCTAGGATTTATCTTAAGTATTACTCATATGCAGGCACCGCCCCCTATGACACCCAGGGTTCTTACACCTGAGCTAAGGGTGTGCTCAGACACTTTTGTGTTTTTTCTTCTCTTTCTCCTCCTCTTTCTAAGTGATTGAGTCCTGCTGGTGGGAATTCAGCTGATCAGTGGATAGTTGAATACATAAAACAAAGATTCAGGTAAATAATTTCTTCTCCTTTTCCTTTTGGCCTCTTCTCCCTCTTCCTCTTCCTTTCTTCTCCCTCATTTTGCTTCCTGCCCTCCTTTCTTTCTCCTTCCCTTTCCTTCTCTTTCTTGTTCACAAGGAAATATCGGAAAGAAAAAAGTGAAATTTTTCCCCCAGAGGATACATTCTGAAAAATCTCAAGCAAGGGACTGAAAGTAAAAAAAGGAAGGAGTGCGGGGACCCGTCTTCCTATGTCTATGAACTGCATTTTGCAAGTCACTGTACTTCACTGGTCTTTTCTTACTTGGACAGTAAGAGAGTTTCAAATTATAAGATTTGAGATTTCTTATATGGTTGAACCGATTCTGCGGGTGACTCTGGAATACTAGTAATTATATTTATTATGACAAATCCTATAGAGAAGTAAGTGTTAATCTCCTCTTAAATTTGGTGCAGAACACCGGCAAAAGGATTACTAAAGTTGTACCAATAAGTTGAACAAAATTTTCTAAATAAGTTTTCACTAGAAGAGATTTCTAACCCACATAAATGTGGTAAATGGATATGGATTCAGGATGTGTGGCTATTTAGAGTCCCGTACTGTGAAAGCTGGAACAAGGCTCATTGTCAGAGAAAATGCCCGTTTATTGAGGAACAGCTCTGCATATTTATAGAGCCAGGGGTGGTTTGACAGTTATGACAGTTTAAGGGCTGAAGGGTTTGACAGTTGGCATGGGGTGCTTTCTGATTGGTAGGTAAGGATCATGTGAGTCAGCAGGGCTAGTCTGATTGGTGGGTAAGGATCATGTGAGCCAGCAGAGCTCACCATTGGACAGCTCTTCCCGGGGGATGGGGAAGTTACTCTTTGGAGCGGTGGACTCCCAACATACTGAAAAGCTGGTATAAGAGTGCTGTAGACATAGAGCAATGGTGAGGAATGGATGGGGGGCTCACCTACCACTTATTTGTCCTCTCTGACCTCCCTTGTTAAAATTGTGGAAAATATATTACTGGTAGGTCCTTAGCAAAAATCCAGCTTAAAATAAGTAAAATACATAGCAATGCTTTTGTAACTATCTTTAGATAGAAATGCCAACTGAATTAAACCTTTACAAATTTATAAGTTTCTAATACATGTCCATCTTGAAATTATTCCCTTATTTATTTTAGACCCCTTGAATACATTAATAAAATGCAATAATTTTTACTAAATAACTTTAGAACGTTAGTGCATTGACTCTGCTTTTTAAACATTTTTGGGGGAGTCTACCAATTTACTGAAATCCTTATACCTTACATAATTCTACATAAAAATTTGGTTCTTTATTAGAAGACCATTTCATGGATTAGGTCTGAATCAAACGACAAATTCTCAAATATCTGCAACATAAACTTGCTGGCACCTTATGTGCTTCTTGACTGTTGAAAAGTCTTGAAGGCCAACAAACCTTTGTATTGTAGTCTAAAGAGAGTATGCAAAGTTAAGCATTATGAAATTTATATTCTTATTCTGGGGTAAAAAAATTAGGAGGAGTTCTTAGAGATTTTTCTATAGTATAGATAATTAAAACCATCACTTGGAAATTTAGATAACTTAGAGTTCTCAGAAACAAAATATTTGCTAAAGAGTTTGAATTATGTATTAATCCATTGTGTAATACGATATTACCTGTTTTATTATGCAGAGAAATTTATTCAAATCTTACATAGCAATGTAAATAATTTGTCGAGATTTTTGTGCTTTTCATCTTATTTTGAGAAGTTTTTATGTTGTATTTTTTATTTCATTTAAATTTATGCTTACATAAAGTTGTAAGATATAAGAATAGTGCAAGGCATATATCTGTTGCCGCAGCCCGGCTGGCTGGGCAAACTAACCAGGGGGATGACGAATAACTTGTGTACGTTGATACAGCAGGAGTGGGAGCCGTTTATTGCAGGACAGGAGCAGTATTTATACATTCCACACAGCTTATCTAATTAGCATAAACTAGATACATCAGTCAACCAATAAGGAATCTCCACACTCAATGGCTTGTTTTTGTTACTTCTCAAACCACTCCCTCTGACATTTAGCCAGGCACCATCCAGACTTGTTTACGAACTCTAACATTCCCCTGGCAAAATGCCAGGTGTTATTTTGACTTGTTTACAGACTCTAACATTTCCCCCTTTTGTTTAATTTAAATAACGACCATAGTGGTTTTTACAGAAACACCATAAATAACCTGCTACAAACAGAAAGGGAGGATACAAAATGCCACAATACCAAGCCACTTGATGGCTCCATGCAAGAAGCCCTTGGAAAAATTATACCAGCAATGATACTGTTAGCAAAGATACCGAGTTACAATTTGTTATAGATTACAGTTTGTTGTCTCAGTCGAGGTAAAGCAGTATCTCAATAGATTAACTCACAGTCCAGGTAAATCACAGTCCAGGTAAGTTCTGCAGGCAGCTAGCTTAAATCACAGTCCAGGTAAGTTCTGCAGGCAGCTAGCTTGATCCGAAGTCTCGTCCGTTTCTCAGCTGAAGTCTCGTCTGGTTCTCAGCAACACTGGAAATTCTTCCACCTTCATCTTCACTGGCACTGGGACGAAGGCAGGAACTCCGAATGGCTAAAAAAAATCCTGTAGTATTCCACTAAGAAAACAACCTTCTGAACAATTTAGTACATTATCTCAAGGTTTTTTTGCATTGGAAATAAGCATTAATAGTGCTCATTACTCATCAGCTTCCAGGTGTGGGAGAACCATTGTAGCTTAGTTATTGGCATTGAAAATGACCAAACATCAGGGACACCAGTAGCGTCTTCTGCTGGCTGTAGTGCCTGGGCAGCCCCAGATGGCCCTGGGGAGTGTCCCCGACTCAAACTGCTACTGGGCACAGGGAGCAAGAGCCCGGGAGACTGTGCCTCCAGGTCAGGTCTAGATTTGGGCTCGCGGCAGTGGAAGAGCCAGCTCCCCGGCCAGGAGGCGGGGAAGGGCCAGTCGCCGCCGCCTCTTGGAAAATCCTTGCTGCGCTGTGACCGGCTTGCACACTCAGCAGCTGCCTCTCTGCTTCACGCACCCTCCGGTAACGAAAAGTATTTAGTAATAGCCTTTTGCTGCAACTTTTTTCCTGATAATCCTTCTTCTTCTGAACTTTCTTTTTCTTTCTGACTAGAGTTCCTGGGCTCTTATCAACACATGCCCTAACTATTCTTGGTTCCACTGGGGTGCCTTCTTCCCTTAGTAATTTACTTCTCACCCCTTCCATATTTTCATCACAAAGACAATACAATACACTGAGACAAAACAAGACACAAACATACTGTATCAATCTTCTCCATTTTCTCGAAATGGTCATTTTTCCTCTCGCCCTATCTGCCTAGGGACGAGCAGATTTGCTCCCGTCCTATCTATGGACGGGCAGCTTTTTTCGTCACTTACCCCCGAGTGTCCCGGGGCTCCCCGTAACGGGCCACCATCTGCCGCAGCCCGGCTGGCTGGGCAAACTAACCAGGGGGATGACGAATAACTTGTGTACGTTGATACAGCAGGAGTGGGAGCCGTTTATTGCAGGACAGGAGCAGTATTTATACATTCCACACAGCTTATCTAATTAGCATAAACTAGATACATCAGTCAACCAATAAGGAATCTCCACACTCAATGGCTTGTTTTTGTTACTTCTCAAACCACTCCCTCTGACATTTAGCCAGGCACCATCCAGACTTGTTTACGAACTCTAACATTCCCCTGGCAAAATGCCAGGTGTTATTTTGACTTGTTTACAGACTCTAACAATCTGTGATGGTTAATATCATGTGTCAACTTGATTGTGCTAAGAGATGCGCAGATAGGTGGTAAGACATTATTTTTGTGTATGTCTATGAGGTTGTTTACAGAAGAGATGAGCATTTGAATTGGTGGACTAAATAAATAAATGTGGTGGGCACCAATCAATCTGTTGAGGGCCTGAATAGAATAAAAAGATGGGAGAAGAAGAAATTTTCTCTCTCTGCTTGAGCTAAGCCATCCATCTTTTCCTATGTTGAACATCAGTGCTTCTGATTTGAGGGTTCTACAGACATGGATTTGGATTTACCTCATTGGTTGCCCTAGTTTTCAAGCCTTTAGACTTATACTGAAACTACACCATTAGCTTTCTTGGTCCTCCAGTTTACAGATTTCATATTGTGGGCCTATATAGTCTCCAATCTCATGATCTGACCCCTCATAAATCTCTTTTAAATATATTTCCATATATCCTAGTGGTCCTATATCTCTGTTAAAACTAACTAAAATGATACAATACTCTTTACTTTTTTACCAGTTTTTCAGTTATTCCTTTTATTTTCTCCTTTTCTCTCACTACATTTTTTTTTCTGAATCAAATTACTATTAGTTGAGCTAGTGTGCCCCCATTTCTTAATATTTTATTATGTATTTTGTAGGAACAAGGTCATTCTTTTACATAACCACAATATAATTGCCCAAATCAAGAAATTTAACATTGATATACAATTTTTATCTTATTTATAGTCCAAATTCAAATTAAATGTACTTTATAGCTAATCTGCATTTTTCTTGGAAAGCTTTAGTAGGAAGAAATAATTGATGATTTGGGAAAAGAATAAGAAAATTACTAGGGCATGCCCATAAATAGGCAAGAGGAGATGCTATTTAGTACACAAATCATGGGGTCGACCTTGGTTATAAGAACAGGTAGGTTAATGGCACAGATGAAGCTGGGTTGATTCATTTGATAATGAGAACTTAGATGTTTCTCCTTTGTTACCATGTCTACTTAGAGAACAAAGAAGTGGAATTGGAGAAGGAGGAGGAGATATAAAAGATTTAAGGACGGAGAGGGAAGTATTAAATAGACATCTATTGCAATAGGACAATAAATGGATTAGGAAAATGTGTTCTGATTTCAAGTAGCATTAGGGGAATAATTGAGGTTAGCGGTCATAAAGTTAGATTGCTTAGTATGACTGCCTATTTTCTTTCAGCCACATTTGGCTGTGTGGGTGAAAGAACAGAGTAAAAAGAGTTTTATTTAACTAGGGCTGAAGTTTTGACACAGTTGTACAATGAAGCAAGAGAGGGGCAGGGAATTAAGTGTCTATGCAATAGAAGTAATTATGAAAACTTACCATGGATTTAAGCTGGATAAGTAAGAATATGAGGATCTCAAAGAATAAGAGGCAGTGGGTAAGGTCATAATTATCATAATGATAAAGGTTTATCTGAAGAAGTGAAGAAATGTAGATGACAAGGCCACTTGAAGGAAAGATGTCATGGAACTCAGAATGCTGAGTTCTGGAATGAATAGCCCATGTGATAGTTAAAGTTATTGCATGAATATTGTAGAAAAAGTACCAGGGGAAAAGTGTCAGGGAAAATCCTCCAGGAGTCATAAGTGAAACAAAGCAACAATGATTGGTTTGATAGGAGATTTAAAATTTGAGATTGTTTTTTGGAGGAGGAGAGGTTGGTCTGAAAGTAACAATGGAGAATGTGGCAAGCACTTACCACACCTTCAGGTTGGAAGGTAGGAGAAAAGTGGTAAGAAAATATGAAAGAGCCAGAAGTGAAATACATTGCAGAAAGAAACTTCTATTAAGGCTTTAAAGGGAAGGACTCTGTACTGCACAGGAGTATCACATTTCATTCACAGAGTAGACTTTACTGAAAGCTTGCATATTTAGTCTAGCAAAATTTTCCATCAACTGAAATTAAAATGTCTTCAGGAGGATCTCCATTTTCTAACTCTCATCATGGAGCTATAGGGACTTGAGGATAAGGTATATTGTCTATGATGTACCATAACTTCTACAAGGTGCAGAGTGGGAGGGAATAGAAGTTGGGGAGAGATGGTGGATTAGTCAGCTCTTTCATTCCTTTGACTGACAGACGTGACAATAATGACTTAGAGGAGGAAAAGTTTATTTTGGTTTACAGTTTCAGATGCCCCAGTCCATGGTCAGTTGACTCCATAGCTCTGTGCCGGAGGTGATACAGAACATCAAGGATGAAGGGCATGGTAGAAGAAAGCAGCTCAGTACACGGCAACAGGGAAGCAGCAAGAGAGCTCTATTCATCGAAATATAACCCAAGACATGCTTTCATGACCTGCTTCCTCCAGCCATACCCTGCCTGCCTACTGTTACTTCCTGGTTAATTTGGATCAGTGGAGAAATCCTCTGATTACCTCCCCTCATCTAATCATTTCACCTCTGGAAATTCTGGCATTGTCTCACACTTGGGCTTTTGGGTGATACCTCATACCTAAACCATAACATGAAGATATGAAGTAAAAATGTAGAACCTTTGAGATTGGTATTTGGGTAGGAGCAATGATCTTCAGAAAGTCTGATAAAATTAATTTGCATAGGGTCAAGGCATCAGTATTTTTCCAAAAGATCCCAACAATTCTAATATGCTTCCAGGGCTGAGAACCACTGTTATAAATATTTACTTATATTAAGTTATTTAAACAATCCTATAAATCCCTTTCAGCCCTGAATTAAACTCACAATAGGTGACATATGCTTAAGCTTACATACTATGAAGATCAAGTGAATCACTCAAGCAATTGCACAGTTCTCTTTGCCCACCATTGTCATCTTCAATAGTTCCACATGAACTCAGTCCTTATCCCAGAACTAAATGCTTCCATTTTCATTTGGTGAAAATACAAATGAAATCTATATCTAACTGGACCCTGGGGATATGCGATCCATTTGAGGTTATGTGCTTTTATTATGTAACTATTGAGCAGAATCATTTTTATGCACAAATTTGCATTGTTAACTGATTTTTAAATTGGAGATGAATCTGGGATAAAATTAGTATTTTAGTCTTAATTTGAGATTTAATAGCTAAAAGCAGAATTTGGAAATGAATACCTTTCCACAATCTCCATTTTGGTAATCATTGAAATTTACAATTAGGATTTTCAGTTAATTGAAGACACTAGGGATTCTAAATTGAACCTCAAGTTTTTACTACCTAACATCTACATATTTCTCCTGTCTGCCATTAACATAACTATCAGTGACCTAAGTTGAGGTGTGTTGTTAAACAACTTATTTGGAATTTGAACACTAAAGTTGCACTCTGATTATTACTGATATTGACAAAATAACAATTATTTTCAGATCAAGTAGACTTGATTTTATCTTCCTATGATTAATAAAACATAAAAATCAAAAGGTTATGCTGTAATTTAAAATTTAAATCTGCAATCGTCTGTACATTTTACTGGGAACTTATCTCAGATATATTTTAGTGCCTTCACTGATTATCATAAAGCTGAGCATCATCTGTTAGAAGCAAACACACTGAGGATGCTGAACTTATTGCCCACAGCTTTTCTTTTATTATTATGTTAAACACAGAATGCAGGAATTTAAATGTAGTAAATTGGGAAATATTATCTTCTACAAATACAACAATTTGGATTTGTTCCTATTCAGAATACATGGTGAAAATGCTTTAGGATATTGTACATTGATTTCTTTCAGACTGCAATAGCTAATCCCCCCTTTTGGATTGGTACAAGTAGTCAAATCACTCCCAAATCTTCAGGAAATGAAAGGCTAGATCACTAATCACTGCATGCATACTTCACTTTAATATTTCATTCAGCTTTGATAGAAGATTATAATGAAAGATATTATGAAAGGGCACCACTACAATTGTACTCCGTGGGCCATGTGTAATATTTGAAAGTACATCATCTCTGTGGGTACTTTGCAAGTTGCAGTTGTTAGATGAAGAATAAATGTTAAACTAGATTCTTCTAGTCATCCAATCAAATGCATTTATTATGTGCCCTCTATGTGCAAAGAACTGAATTGTATAGCTTGGTCCCTGCCAGTATTCTTAAACTATGATCCTGGTGTGTATGTAGCAGGCTGAATGGGTCTTGCTAATAAAATAAAATAAAGGCAATTTTTTCCAGTTTCTAGAACATTGTTAAGTTGGTGCTTAGGTTTTATTAGTTTTAAATTTCTCCTGATAGTTTTTTTTTTATATGTTTGATGCTTGCTACTGGTTGCTTATAATTGTAGCCTATTTTAAAGAGTTTCAAAATTACGTTTTATTTAAGCTTATTATACTTTATTTTATATTGTGCTGAGACCACCATGATCACCGAGTATCCTTTCTGTCATGTAAATTAGTTTGAACATTAATGTCAGTAAAGACACCTTGGAAATGACTACTATTAATTTATCCTGGAAATGATGATCTTAATTCAGGCTATTAAAAATCAGTAATTTAGACATATAAGTATTGCCTTACAGATATGTATCCAAAATATAATTATATACTTCAAAAGAATAAATGCAGCATTTTGGGGGTATTCAAAGAGTGGAAATAGGTTAGATCCCAGGAAATTATTTTGTTTTTGCTTACATTCTTCATTTTCTAGGGAATTAAATTGTGTGTTTTTTTTAAGTGACTCATTTCCTACAACTATATCAGACTTTCTGTAAACTTAGCTACACAGAATATGTGATAAAGATGTTTTATTTTTGTCCAATAACATTAGTATAATATTTAATAATAATGGCAAGCATTTACCTTGTGTCAGGTACAGTTTAAGTGCATTGGATTCTTTAAACCTCCCAACCATTCAGGAGAGGAAATTGACTCACAAAGGTACAATAAACTCAACATAGTACAGCTAATGTTTTACAGACCAGAGATTTGAACCCAGGCAGTTTGGCTAAAAAGGCCTGGGTTCAAATTATAATGCATTCCACTGTCATATTAAAAAAAAAAGTCTGGGTTCTTGACAGTTGAGCTATACTAACATTAAAAAGAAATTTCAAGAGTGTTATATTATTTAGTATACTTTTAGTCACAAGTATGAACCTCATCTAATCTGCTGGAAACATAAAAAAATTTACTGGTTCACATAATTAGAAGGACTTGAAACAGCACTTACTTCAGGGAAGACTTGATTTATTAGTTCAATGATGTCACTAAAAACCCAGTTTTTTTTTCAGTCGCAAAGCTCTGTTTTCCCAAGATGGATGCCAGCAGCATCAGAGAAAAATTCTTCCTTATTCATGTTCAGTAAGAAAAAGAGTGTCTTGGTGTCAGTATTTCTTACAAAAGTCTGGAGAATCACTTTAAGTGAGCTAGTTTAAGTTGCCAACTGCCCCTGAATCAATCACTGTGGTCAGTGAGATGAAATACCGTGTTGGCTAAGGCTGGATCACAAATGCTTCCTGGAAACCACAGAATCCTTAAATGGGTTTCTGATGGAGAAGGAAAAGGATATTCTGAAGGCAACCTATAAATGTAAACAGAATATGGGATTTATGTGTCCAAGTGTTTGTTATGAAAGCCAATTAGAAGGTACTACATTACATGTAATATATACAATCATTACCTATCATCTCTCTCTATCATCTAGCTCTCTACTACTGTTCCTTGAGAATTAATCATTGAACTGAGAAAGATGCTCTACTTTTTTTTTTTTTTTTGGTAATAGGGAGCTGAAGTTCAGAGTGACAATACTAAAATCATTTTGTCAGGCTACCATGTAAGTACTAATGACTATTGAAACCAAGATTTATCTAGAAGATTTGATTTTTTAGACACTTGGAACACTGAATAAAATGGAAAACATAACTTTCTTTAAAGCGATTTTTCAAATTGATGTTATCTATAATTGTTATATGAATTTTTTTTCTTTGTTATCATTTTTGCTGCATTTCCCCCTGTACTCTTCTAGGAAATAAGTACTTCCCTGAGATATGGAGTTCACAAAGACTATAGTCTGACAAGTTTCAATGCCAAGGTTACATAGGCAGATCTTGATGTGGAGGAATGAAATTCTTGTCCAAAGGAGATGTATATGCCTCACATTTTTTTATGCTTAAAAAGAAACACCATAAGAAAAACCCTCCTCTAGAGCTTCATGTCAAGGATAAACCATTTACAAAGTAAGGAAAAGGATGCAAGTGGAAGAAGACAAAAAAAAATAATAATAATATGTGAATTCTTTGGTATTACTGCAGTTTATGGCATTCTAAACTGAAATTATCCCTCACCCATCTCAATGTTATGATATAAGTCATAGACAGTCTTGTTGAACCCAGAAATTGTGAAAGAGAAAATGACCTTTCTATAATTATATAGAAAGATTATCTCCTTTATGTCTAAAGTTTCTATTTCAAATCAGTTGTGGTGGTCTATTTGAATTAACTGTGGAGTTTCATAGATTTGTATTAACACAAATTAAAAATACTTCATCAAATAGGCATATAAATCATTGACTTTTTATTTTTTCCATCTGCCTAAAAATGCAAAGGTACTATAAAAACCCACAAATCTGAAATCTTCATGATGAATCTTTTGATATAACAATTGAGAAAATACATTCTCAGTTCATATATTCTTACTTTTAAAAATAAACCTTATTTAAAGGTGGTTTAAGATTTCTAGGAAAATCACAAAGATAGTACAGAGAGTTCCCACATACCTTATTCCCAATTTCTCATATTGATAACATTTAATATTAGTATGGTGTATGTTATGGTATGTTATGCTTAATAAAAAATATTGATATGTTGTAACTGAAGTCTATACTTTGCACAGATAGCCTTAATTTTCTTAATTAAATTAATTAATTCTTAATTAAACTTTTAATTTGAGACCTGTTCAATATATACAGAATGTGAAGTAGCATAGAGAATTCCCCATATACCCACAAAGGGTGTGTATATGACATTGATATAAATATGCTACATTTTTCACAATTAATGAACCATCATTGATGCAATATTATTAAGAAAATGCCCACATATTCAGATTTCTTTGGTTTATTTCTAATGTCCTTTCACTATTCTAGGGTCCCATCCAAGATAGCACATTACATTTAGTCCTCATGCTTCCTTTGACTCCACTTGATAGTGGCTTTCTCCCTGTTCATAATGATACTCTTTCTTTTTTTTTTTTTTTTTTGTAGTTATAGATAGACAGCATGACTTTATTTTAGGTGCTTATTATTTTTGTATGCGGTGCTAAGGATCAAACCCATTGCCTTACATGTGCTAGGCAAGTACTCTGTCACTGAGCCACAGCCCCAGTCCGGTAATGACACTCTTTTGAGGATTACTGGTGAAATATTTTGTAGGATATTCCCCATCTGGGATTTTTTTGGTGTTTTTTTTTTTTTTATCAAGATTAGACTATTTCTTTGAGTTTGGGGGAGAAAGACCACAGAGGTAAAGTGCCATCCTCGCATCTTAAGTATGTGTGTATATACTTCTGACATGAAGTATCATCTCTTTCTCTCTCACTCCCTATCTCCCCTGGCCTCTCTCTCTCTATATGTATATATTTTTATCTATCTATTTATATATAAACATGCTTGAGATGGTTCATCATTACTGATGTTAACATTGATCACTTGACTATGGTAGCATTTGCAAGTTTCTTCCTCTAGGGTTATAATTTCTCCTCTTCCTTCCATAGTGTACTTTTTAGAAAGAAGTCTTTATACATAGCTTGCACTTAAGGAGCAAGGAGTCCTGGTCCATCTCCACAAGAGCAGATTATAATCTACATAAATTGGGTGCAACTCTTTGACACAGAAGCTTTGTCTCTTTTTTCTTATTAATTTATTTTTATTTCCATTCATATTTTAAAGCACAATTGATCAACTAGCACAGTACTTATATAGAAATACTTATTATAAAGGATGGAATCCCTGGCCTAATAGTTCAGTGTTTAATGGTTAAGTTTGCACTCATTGGGATGATATAGTGCTCCAAGGAGGTCATGAGAATAACTTTTCTTGATTGTGTTGTCATTTTTCCCCCTAAAATTGTATCTGTTTCCTGTAATTAACAACATGTCTTTGTGATAGTAAAATGCAGAAGTCTATTATCTGATGTGTAAGTAGGGCTGTCTTATATTTGTTCTAATTGTTTCTTACTAACATTTATTAATGTTGGTTGTAGCAGTGATAACAACTCTCCTAGGCTTATTTAATTAGCCAGGCATTGTTCTAAGTGTCTATTATATATTATCTAATTTAATCCTTACCACATCTCTATGAATTATAATTTAGGAAAACTTTCAGAGAGTTACCAAACCAAAGTCACAAAAACTGGCAAATGACAAAGTTGAAGTTTAAACTAGATTTTTTTCTAATTGAAAATCCTAACATTATCAAGTACTCTCTACTGTCTCTGCTTACCACATCACTGCTGGTTATAAAGGCTTTAAGTATCCCCCATCTCAGTGTTTGATTATTTTTTTTTTTTTTAGTTTGCTATTATATTTCTACCATCCCCCAAATCTTTTGATTTAAATTTTCCTCCTGTAGACCTCTTCTGGTCTAATTATATCCCTTGTAAAATGCTATGATGGGAATTGTCTATTGTGTTTCATTGCATAGGCCCTATGGTTTTATTACATGGAACTAACATGGTGTTGGCTACTTTGTTTTTCCAATAGTTCCATTGATGCCCAAAATTTCATTAACATTTTAACAAGACTGTCCATTAATTCATACACCCAGCTTTGATCACCTGTATTATTATGAGGAGATAAAATCTGAACATGATTGGGCCTTCAACAGAACTATGGGTTGAAAAGAAATAATATACTTATCACAATATTAAAAGGAGAGAAAGTGGAGAAAATCATGAGAAAAGCTGACTAAAGGGAAAAAACTTCAGAGAAAACGTGAATTTTTGATGGGAATATCAGAAAAGACTTCTTGGAGGAAGTAGTGTTGGACTCAGGGCTTGTGTAACTGGTAGGACTTGTGAAGCATGGAGCAGGAGCACAGGATGGTGCAGTGTTGACTGCTGGGATTCTACAATCTTTCAGACACCTTTAGGTGCTCCTCATCTGCCTGCCTTTTAAATATACAATTATTGGCCTCTGCTTGAGATTCTCTTCTCTTTATTCTTGATATATACTTTGTACCTTCAATTACCAGTCTCATGCTGAGAGCTCCAGACCTCTCTATTCACCTGTCTATAAAATCTCAACAGAAATCTCAAAATCAGTATGTCAAAAATAACTCCTTCTCATTTTATTAGATATGTAATACGTACCTAAAATCATTTACTTTGAAGTCGTACAATACTGTATTTGAGTGCAAATTCTATTACACACTAACAGTCAGACTTTGGGCAAGTTACTCTATCAGTATAAAATTGAATTTTTTTCACATGAAGACAAATATTACTTGTTTCTATTTTACTTAGATGTTATGAAAATTGAATGAGTAAACAGATGACTGTGATCATAATGCTACTTATTATTTTTATTCTTACAAACTTAGTAAAGGATGACACCATCTTTTTAACCACTCAAGCTCCAAATTTAGCAATCACCACTAAGGAAATTTTTCTAGAATCATTATCCATAGTATTATCAGTTCTCTGATCGAAATCTTTCTCTTTTCTATCTTCTCTTCTCTATATCTACTTCGTACTTTTTTTTTTTTTAAATCCAGACCTTCTTCCTCTTCTTGTAGTAATTTACAGCTGGCTTTCCTGCATTGGGTCATATTCTCTTTAGCTACCTCTTAATATTTTTTCTAGTGTGATGTTTCCAATGTACAACTCTGATTTATCCCTCCTGCTTTAAGTGATGGTTCTACATTTCTTAGGAGTTGAAATCTAAACTCCTTAATGTGATGATTTGGACTCTGTGATAACCTCCTGAAGTACCCCTAATAAATTTCCAGCCCTAAACATGATAGTTCTGCTCAAACTCCCCTTCCCATGCTACTAATTCTTCTTCCCATCATTCCATGCTCTTTTTGCATATCTTCTTGAAAATTTCGTGAGCAGCATTGGCTTAACCTCTCAAAAATTGCTTCCAAAAATCTTCCAAGAGAGACTCAGTAACTTTTGAGTGCACACTGAGAAGTTTACATGCTGATATCCCAATACCTTTACCTTCATTTATTCAGTTTCAAGTCATTCTCTCCTGCCAGCCTATATTTTCTGAAGGCATGGATCTAGTATTTAAATTTGCATTTATTCTCAGATCCTAGAAAGCATGTGGTATCTAACAGGTATTTGATAAAGCTTGTATGAATTACTTCATAAAGAGATGACCAAATATTCACTTCCTTATTTCCTCACACTTCTTTCCTTTTATATTAGTACATAAGATCTTATCTATTATCAAAACCTGATTCTTTCCTAGACAGAGAAGTTTGTCATGGCAAATTCAAAGGAGTCTGGATTGCCTATTTATCAGGTCACTGATAAATTTAACAGTACCACTAGTACCACTAACACCAAGCCTGTGAAACTCAGCTCCTGCACATCTTTGTTTGGAGCACTGTCTATTTAGTTTAGCCCACCATTTGCTGTTTCTAAACTAGGTCCGTATCTTTGTCAAAATATCTCCACCTGAGATCATGGTGACCTCATTTCTCAGACATTTATTTCTGAAAAAGAAAATGCCTAGTATTTTTCACCACTTGATGTAGAACTCAAAAAATAAGTTAAATTTGGTGGACATAAAGTTAGCAAAGATGCCCAGTATCTTTCTAATTTAGCCTGTCACCAGGTACACCACAATGCAATTACCCATTTATTAGGAAATAAAATGAAGACAAAAAGCATTTAATTTTAATTGCCTCTGATGTGTACCATATTGTCACTTTTTACTGGCTCACTGTGACTGCCCAGCTAGAATTTCTCTTTCATGCAAACAACAGAACTAAATTGAATTACATAAAAAGAAGCTACACACTGACTCCCAGCAGTATGTTTTGACAAAACATTTTGTCTCCTTAAATGATTTCAGATGCTGTAGTCAAAAGCCTTGACTGCAAATAATGGGTTCATAAAACCTATCTTTAAAACTTTACCTGACAGTAATGTCGTGCAAATATCTGCACTTCTAGTTCACCTTCTCCACTTGTTTACATCAGGATTTTAATGGAGTGGCTGTCACAGAACAACAGCTAAAGGCCACTGCTTGATAAGTTGCTATAAAAACACAGTGTTTAAAATGAGAATTTCCTTCTTAAATTCAGCCATCATAAAAGGTGATAGTGTGGTGGTTAAAAAAATACTGAAGAAACATGTTTTCTTGGAGGACCTCAATAAAATTCTCAGAGTTAAGTGACATTACAAATAGCAATGACTTTCAGATTCTGAGTTTTGAGTTGCCAAAGCAGCACCTGGCAAACAGCATCTCACATAGTAGGTTCTCAATAAATGCATTCCTTCAATAATTACCCCACCTGTTCTTTAAGAATTTAGCCTCATAAAGTCTGATCTTTGCAGTAGCATATTTAGTTCTAGCAAATAAAGAGATCAGTGTTATAATGAAATTACACTGGCATTATAAAATCATTGTAAAACTACCTAATTATTTACTCTTAAATATTTGATAGCAGAAAATAAATAAGACATTAGTGACAAGTTTAAAATTTATTTAGTGCTTACTAGCTGGGTTACAAGATCATAAGCAGTTTACATGGATTATCTCATGTAACCTTCTTAGTCTGATGGCATAGGCATTATTTATGAAGAATCTGAAAAGCTATTTTTCAAAATTATTTTTTGTCATTTAACTAAAAAAAATGTTATTTTGCTATACTATCATAATACTATGGAAATGTATGTGAATCATTCAGTGGCTTCACATAATTATTACTTTTTTCCTTTTCAACACCATGGTTGGATGTTGAAACGTGTTTTTGTGTCTAATGCTTTCTTTAAAAAAATGTCAGCAACTTCTTTTAATATCACATCTCCAGTTTCAGTTTTAACAAGGTGAATTCCACATCTGCTTTAGTTTGATTTTTCAGTTCTGTGAAATAAACAGCAACAGTGTTAACATTATCTCATTCTTAAGAACTTAAGATTACTTATCATTTTAAATATTGAGCACCATACCTACTATCATAGAAAGAATTTGAAAATGCCAAAAAAAGTAACCCCAGACTCTCGTATATTTTGTCAAGATTCAACTGTTTCCATTTATTTTCTGTCTTCACAATGACTGTCTTAACTCCTAATCATTTCAATCTGCATTCTTCTTCAATCCAACCTTTTGTTCTCGAAAGAAATACATTTCTCACAAGAACTCAGAAAGGTGTCGAGTGTGAATTGGTTCTAATGACATTCCCCTTCTTGGCAAACTCCTTCTACACTGTTAGCGAACTTTCATAGATTAAAAATTTTGAGATTATTCTAATTCTCTTTAATTCTAAATAAATTAAATTCTCTGTCTTGTACTCTCTTGTTCATTTTATTTCATCAGAGTCTATAATTTGAAAATAGGAAGGAAATTAGATTTTGGCCCACAATGAGATGATATTTCAGAGATTATGGCATCCCCTGTGATATTAAGGACTTACTCTATTGAAGAAGAAATGACAATCCATTTTTCATCAGTTTTATTTCATGCTATTGCCTTATGGATGTGTTCCAAGTTTATATCATTGTTACACAATCCCCCTAGCAAAAACATCTATGAATCAGCATGTGCAACCCTTGAATCTTGAGGTTGAAGCAGTCTAAGAAGTGCAGCTCTGAAACTGTTTTGCCATTAGGGTGTATCATTTCCTCACCACAGGGAAAACTTCAGAAAATATTGACTTCAGCATTCTCATAGGAATGCTTGTTTGTTCTCTTGTTTAGGAAAAATGTTATAGCACCTCTTACACATATGCTATTTCTGAGGAGTGGAGAACCATGGAGTGTTAGAACTAAAGTGTAGCTTAGATATGATTCAGTTAATTGGAGAAACTAAATTGTGCCTCGAATATTCACCCACATGGAATACCCAGGAGGCAAATAAATAGGGGACCACAATTGATTCTTCTGTCCATTTCCATCTGATCTCATTTGAGATGCCAAACAGGGTCATTTTTATGCCTAGCCTCTAGATGCAAGTGGAAGAAAAACAAAATTAACATACCATCTCTCTTTTCAAGACCAAGAACTCTTGCACAGTTTTTATTTACCCCAGGCCAATTGCTCTCATTGTAAAAAGGTCTGTTAACAACATGAGATTGAGCATTGAGCAAAGACCATAGAAGTACTTTAAGTACCTGGAGCATTATAACCTGGAGCAAATCAGGTAATAGCTTGAAACTTCAGTTTGACAATCTGTAAAATGAGTGTGATAATGATATCAATTTATATGATAGTTTGAGGAATTTAATGTACTAATTCATGGAATGCATTTGTGTCAACACATAGAAAGTTTCAACAAGTATTAAATATTGCTCTAAAATTTACCTACAGTGTGGCTGGCAAATGTGTATGGGTAGAATGAACATTCTTATACATGTACTTGGTGCTCATAAGCATACCTTTCTGTTGGATGTTAACCCAGGAATAGAAGAATAGGTTGTAATTTATGCAACTGGCCAGCATGAACAGATACTGCTGAACAATATATATTCATATATATATAACATTATATTTAATGAAATAATATTCAGCCATAAGAAATAAATCTTGCCATTTGTAACAACATGAATGGACATCGAGTTGTTATTTGAAGTGAAATAACCCAGACACAGAAAATTAACTACAGTGTAGTAGCAGTTATATGTAGAATTTTAAGAAGACAACTAATAGAAGAAGAGAACATAAAGGTGTTTGCCAGAGCTTGGGCTAGAGAAGTGGGTAGAAATGGAGAGATGCTGGTCAAAGCACATAAACTTTCAGTTATAAGATGGAGTTCTGATGAGCTAATGTACAACATGGTGACTATAGTTAACACTATGTTGTGTGCTTGAAATTTCTTAAGAGAGATCTTGAGTGTTATGACTACACACACACACACACACACACACACACGAAACTATATGAGGTGATATATGTGATAATTAATTTAATGGTGGTAATCACTTTACAATATATTCTTGTATCACATAATCACCTGTGCACCTTAAATAGATATAATTTTTCTTGGTAAATTAGATATCAATGAAAGTAGGCAAGCTAGGCATGGTGGTACACACTTGATGTTGTGTTTTTGTTGTTGTTGCTTTGTTTTTTTTTAACCAATCACTGAATTTTATTTGATAAATAAGCGGAAGACCTTTGTTTTACAATGTTTTTTTTTAATTTTCACAAATGCATTTACTATGCACATTGAGGAAAATTAAAATAATTTTTCATCATCTTGGAAAATCACATCACCTGTAATAACTATCCTCTAGGTAATTGAGCTGCCACTGCAGCGCATCTGTATCAGCTGCATGTATCAGCATTACATTCACAATGAGTCTACATATAGAAACAAGGATCTAAATATTTTATTGGGTCTAATTCAGTCATATCTGAGTATTTATGTCTTGAAATTTGTATTATCTAGGTATATTCCTTCCATTTTTTATATTAAAGAGTGCTTTCAGATAAGAATATAGGTAAATTATCTTTGACTTTTGGTGGTACACAAATAAGACTAGGAGGCTGAGGCAGGAATATCATGAGTTAGAGGCCACAATGGGCAAATTTATGAGACCCTGTCTCAAAATCACAATAAAAAGATCTGGAAATGTAGCTCAATGGTAGAGTACTTGCTTAGGATGTATGAGATCCTGGGTTTGATCCCCAATACCCACTAAAGAAAACAAAATAATAACACAAAACTGTGCCATCTCAACAGACTAAGATCCAGAAATTAGCAGTCTGTCTTTGGAGGCTTTAGGATAGAAACAACTTCCTACTTACTGGGGTTTTTGACAAAGTTCACTCCCTTGAAGCTGTGATATTGATGTCCTCATTCTCCTATTGTCTATAGAGTGAAGGTTTATTCCAGCTCCAAGAGGCCACAGTAGTCCTTGCATAATGGCCCTCTTTATCTTCAAAGCAGTGAGAGCAGGTCAAGTCCTTGTCATGTCTTATCTTTTTGACCCATTTTTCTGCCTCCCATTTCTACATTTAAGGACTCATGTGATTAGATTCTACTCACCCGGATAATCTAGGGTAATCTTCTGGTCTGAAAGTTCTTAAAATTAATCATATCTGCAAATACTCTTGTATCCTAAAAGGCACTGTATTCACAGGTTCCATAAATTAGGGCATGAACATCTTTTGGAGGTCATTATTCTGTCTACCACATCATGCTTTGTCAAAGTTTTAGTTTCAAGACTTTACAGGCATCATAAAATAACTTGGGAGTGTTATTTCTTTTTATATTCTCCTATGTCTACTTTGTTATTTCTTTTTATATTCTCCTATGACTACAACTGTATTGATGTGGGTTTGTCTCTCTGTCTTTTATTCTGTTCTGTCAGTCTTCATGTCTGTTTTGGTGCCAAAGCCATGCTTTTTTTTTAAACTTTATTTTTTTATATGGTGCTGAGAATCAAACCCAGTGCCCCACATGTGCCAGACAAGTGCTTCACCCCTGAGCCACAAGAGCGATCCCACCATGCTGTTTTTGTTACTGTAGCTCTGTAGCATAAGTTAATCGGATGTTATGATGCTTCCTGTTTCACTTTTCTCACTAAGGATTGCTTTGGCTATTCTGAACCTCTTATTTTTTCCAAGTGAATTTCCTGATTGCTTTTTGTATTTCTAGAAAAGAAATAGAAGAACATCATTGGAGTTTTAATAGAAATTGCATTAAATCTGTATAGTGCTTTTGGAACTATGGCCATTTTGAGAATATTGATTCTGTTTATCTAAGAACTTGGAAAATCTTTCTACCTTCTAAGGTCTTCTTCAATTTCTTTCTTTAGTGTTCTGTAGTTTTCATTGTAGAGCTCTTTCACCTCTTTTTTTAGATTGATTCCCAGTTTTTTTTGTTGTTGTTGTTATTTTAACCATCATGAAAATGATAGTTTTTCTATTTTTTTTCAGCTGATGCATCATTGGTGTATAGGAACATAACTGATTTGTGGGTGTGTTAATTTTATATCCTGATGCTTTGCTGAATTCATTGATGAGTTCTAGAAGTTTTCTAGTGGAGTTTTTTGTGTCTTCTAAATATAGGATCATGTCATTGGCAAATAAGGGATAGTTTGAGCTCTTCTTTTCGTATTTGTATCCGTTTATTTATTGTTTGTTTATTTGTGCCTAATTGCTTTGTCTAGAGTTTCAAGAACTATTTTGAAGAGAAATGGTGGAAGAGGGCATCCCTGTCTTGTACTAGCTTTTAGATGAATGCTTTCAGTTGTTCTCCTTTTAGAATGATGTTGGTCTTGAGTTTAACATATAAAGCTTTTACAATATTGAGGTATATTTCAACTTCCCGTAGTTTTTCTAGTGTTTTGAACGTGAATGGATTTCTTTATTTTGGCAAATTCTTTTCTGCACCTATTGATATAATCATGTGATTCTTCTCTAAGTCTATTGATGTGTTGAATTACATTTATTGATTTCTATAATTTAAACCAACCTTGCATCCCTGAAATGAAACCCAATTGATCAAAATACACTATCTTTTTAATGTGCTTTTGTATGTGATTTGCCAGTATTTTATTAAGAATTTTTGAATCTATGTTCATCAGGGATATTGGTCTGAAGTTTTCTTTTCTTGATGTGTCTTTGGTTGTGCTAACAGGGTGATACTAGCTTCATTGAATGAGTTTGGAAAGGTTCCCTCCTTCTCTATTTCATGGAATAATTTGAGGAAGATTGTTTTTGTTTTTCTTTGAAGATCTGATAGAACTCGGATGAAAATCTGTCTGATCCTGGGCTTTTCTTTGTTGGTTGGCTTTTGATGGTATCTTCAATTTCATTGCTTGAAATTGATCTGTTTACATTTTCCATGTCCTCCTGGTTTAGTCTAGGTAATTCATAATGTCTCTAGAAATTTGTCAACTCTTCAAGATTTTCTAATTTACTGGAGTGTAAGTTTTCAAAATAGTTTCTGATTAGCCTCTGTATTTCAGTGGTGTCCATGATGATATTTTCTTTTTCACAACAAATTTTAGAAATTTGAGTTTTTTCCCCCTTTCTCTTGTTTAGCGTGGCTAAGGGTTTATCAATTCTATTTATTTTTTTCAAAGAAGCAACTTTTTGTTTCATTGATTTTTTTTTGAATTTTTTTTGTTTCAATTTCATTGATTTCTAATTTTAATTATTTCCTGCCTTCTACTGCTTTTGGTGTTGATTTGTTCTTTTTTCTAAGGCCTTGAGATGTAGTGTTATATACTCTAGAAATATTTCTGGAAGATACGTATCAATTCAATTTTTTTTTCTAGCTACATCAGCAACTAGTTGTGGTAAGTTGTCATTTTCAAGTAATTTGCTATCTCATCAACATTTTTAAATGTATTGGCATGAAATTATTTTAGTGTATTTTTATCTTTTTAATGTCTGTAAGATTTATAATGATTTCTTCATTTTTTTTATTCTTGATATTTGTATTCTGAGCTTTCTTTCATTATTCACTATACTTATGAAAACTTTATGAGTTTTATTTGCTTATATATTTTAAAAAAATTTTTAAGCTGTATATGGACAGAATGTCTTCTATTTTATTTGTTTATTTTTATGTGGTGCTGAGGATCAAACCCAGTGCCTCACACATGGTAGGCAAGCACTCTGCTACTGAGCTACAGCCCCAGGCCCTATTTACTTATATTTTTAAGAATAAACTTTAAAAAATATTCTATTAGTAGAAAATACATTTTTATAGCTATAATCTAGGCTAGCATGCTTTAACATTAGCAGGTTTATTGTCTTTCAAGTTCTTTGGTAGGAAGCAAAGGGAAAATAAAGATAAAACTGTGGAGAATAAAAACTTGGGCTATATCCATGCTCACATAACCTAAGTAATCTGACCAAAGTTTGGGCACAACATTATGTCATGGTTACATCAGCAGAGTTTGGGGGTTAGGCATGCTGTAAAATAGACTTTCATGTCAGCTATAGGAATTACCAGCTCATAACTTTCTAAGAATAAACTTTTGACTTTGCTAATTTTCACTGTGCAAACTTTCTGGTTATTAACATTATTAATTTATTGTTTTTTTCTCCTACTTTCTTTGTTCCAAAATTCATTTTTAAAATCTTGAGATGAATATTTAGAAAAAATTTTATGTCTTTATTTTCTCATATATGTATTCAAACCTGTCCACTTGTCTCTAAAATAAGATTCAACAATATTTCACATGTCTGTTAGATTATATTTTATTATATTTTACTTCAAAATATTGTGGGTTTGGGGGGCCTATAAGTAACTTGAATTATTTTACATAATTATCAAGCCATTGAAGATTTTCTATTTATCTTTTTAATAATGATTTCTAGCTTAAAATTACTAGGACCAGACAATATAGTTCAATGATTTAGTTCTTTGATATTTGTTGAGACATGTTTAATGGCTCAGTAGAGAATTATTTAAAAAAATTATCCACTTGAAAAGAATGCATATTCTTTCTTTGTTGTGTTCAGTGTTCTATGTCAATTGAGTCAAAGTTATTAATGTTGTTTAGATCTGAATTCCATTTTTTATGGAATTTTAATCTTTACTTTACGGTTTTAAATGTGTTTGTATTTCATTACAAACATGGATTTCCTTGTTCACTTTCAGCAATTTTTGCTTTATAAATTTCAAAAAGATCTTATTGAATGCATGCACATTTAGGATACTTATATTATCCTGGTGGATTGGCTCTTTTACCTTTATTAAATATTTCTCTTTCTTCACAATAACATTTCTTATATTAAAATTTATTCTGTATCATATTAGGATATCATCACAGTATATCATCACTTGCTTCCTTTCAATCAGTGTGAGCATGATAAATCTTCCCCATCTATTTAATTTGACTTTTATATGCTCTTACTAAAGTTTAGTAATTAATAAGCACTCCAAATTTGAATTTCATTTTTTTCATCCAGTTGAACATTAGTCTTTTAATTGGAATATTCAGTTTGTTCACATTTAATTTCCACTACTTTTAGATTTATACCTATCATTTTCCATTTGTCTTATCTGGTTTTTGATCCTTTCTTCTCATTTTAAAAATATATTTCATGTTATTCCATCCCCAACCCATGAACTTGTTAGTTATTTGTTCTTTTACCAATACTTAGTTAGTTACCTTGAGTTTAAAACACTGTGAATGGTGAAGAAGTAGACTAACAATTCATCTTACCATAGCCCCTGTCCCTAAAAAGATCATTTTAAAGAAAAATATGGATTTTTCCAGATTTTTAAGACTACAAATATATGTATGGATCCCAGTATGATAAACAATGACATAACTTACTTTCTCTATTCACTGATGAATTATGGTGAGATATAGGTGGTTATGGTGGCAAGGATGAGCTCAAGGGTATTTTTAACTTAGAGAGATCTTCCTAAATCACTAGATCTGGCCTCAAATTTTTCCTCATGCCTCAACCTCCCAGTTACTGGGATTCCAGGTGTGCACCACCACGCAGGAGTTCCAAACTCCCTTTTATGGATTGTTCTCTGAGTCTTTGGAGTCAAAGATCAAAAGTGGCCATTGAGGACTAGACATTTTAATTGAGAATATTAGAAGAGAAGACAATTTATCAGCAGTAAGACAGGATTTGATAAATTTGGGGTGGGTTTGGGACTGGGAAAGGCATTAAAAAGGACTAAATTTAGAGAAACAGAATGAAGGTTATAGGTAGGTAAATTGTTTTCAAAGATGCAAAAGAAATGTGGTGAGAAAATTTGCCTGATAAAAATGTAGTTACCTTAGATATACTGACCATATTTTTGATAAGAGATATTAAAATATTCCCTCAGGCAACCTTTTTATCTAAAAAAATATTTCAAAATTCTTTATGTATCCCTTCTTAAAAGTATATGGGAAATCACATTTTGGAGATCAAATTCAATTTTCCTTGGCTTCTATTAAGATATCAAGGATGTTCATCTTCTATTTCTGATTGATTTAAATTGGCAGCAATTCTTATCACTTTAGTTTTAAAGTTCTCTGATGCTCCTCTTCCCTGCCAAATAAGTTAATTATATATAAAGCAGCACTTTAAAACTCCTGAAGGGAGGGGCAAATGTTTGAAGGAGGGGTGAGATCCTATTTTTTTTTCCTACATTAAGATATTTTGCTCATTGACAGGGAAATCAATCAAAGATAACATCAGATGCAACAATTCATATTTTTAAAAGAATTAGATAAAAAAAAAACAAGATAGTCAATGATTTGGCTTTTTATTAGTAATTAATAATTTTGTTTTATTGTATATAGCCCTATGAAACTCCATTCCATATCAATGTAAGTTAAAGGATTGAAGAAAACAATAAAAACTCAGAGACAGAGGAGGTAAGGAAGATTAAAAAAAAAAAAAATCACCAAGAATAGGAAGGGCAACCAGAAAAAACAAGAGATGAGTGTGGAGTACACTTAGCAAGAGAGAGAAATTAAAAATTTGGTCAAACTTGAAGACAAGCAGAGAAAAGGGAAAACAGATTGAATCAAGCCAGGAAAGAGATACATCATGGAAGATCTGAAATTCAGAAACAAGGTTTCCAGCCAATGAGACCATGTCTCTCCAGGTGTGGGCTTAAGAGCAAGATCACTTTTGATCTAGAGATTGTTAAAATTTGAGTAGGTCCTTAATTATTGTTCACAAAATTCTACTTGTTTAAACCTGTTCAGTGCTGTTTATGGTAATCTTGAGCCAAAATCATGAAGAAGGGATTATTCTTAGGACTGCAGCTGCTGAGATCAGAACAAACACAATTGAGGGTTACTTAGTACCCTGCTCATCAGTCCTGGATGTGGGGATCTGATTTTATAGAATTTGGGTAAATAATTATTGCCCTGTGAATATTTTGTTGATTTGACTATTTTTCCTAAGTAGTGCATATCATTCCCTTTTATTATTTATTTTTCTTGGTGCATTATAATTATATCTGGTAGTGGTATTCATTGTTACATATTCACAAAAGCACACAATATGATAATATAAATTTGGACAATCTCATGAAGGAAGGGAGACAAGTAAAGGAAAGAGACTAGGGAGAGGGAAGGGAGGAAAAGGGAAGTTAATGGAGAATGAAATATCAGACTCTTTTAAGACTTTATTTCTTCTCAGATCTTTTTTCAATCACAGAAAATAAAAGGAACCTAATGTATGGGTCTAAATATTATTTTACTATTAGGCTAATATTTTCCAAATTGTGGATCTGGATCTCTTAAAAAATCAATTTTATGAGTTTCAATGAGTGGAATATTTTAAAATATGTAGATTAAAAAATTGTCAAAGTGTGTTGCCTTTAAAAATGGCTAACACTGTTTTATGAAAACTTTGGTATAGGCATGTGTATTTTCTATGTGTGTGGGTATTGTGTATTATAATACTTTTTTTTTTTTTTGGTACCAGAGATTGAACCCAGGGGTGCTTAACCACTGACCACATTCCCAGCCTTTTATTTTATTTTATTTTTTAATTTTGAGTCAGGGACTCTCTATGTTGCTCAGGGCCTCCACTAAGTTGCTTTGAACTTCCAATCCTCCTGCCTCAACCTCCCAATCCTCTGGGATTACATGCATGCGCCACTCACTCAGCATATATTGCCAATTACAGGTGGTACTAGTTTGCTAGGGCTGTTGCCAGGCACTATATGAAATCAAGGTGTCACCAGGGCTGGTTCTCTTGAGGGCTGCAAGGGACAGTCTATTCCACGCTTCCCTCTCCCCCCTGGTAGTTTGCTGGCAATCCTTGGCACTTTTTGGCTTGGAGATGTACCACTCTGATCTTTGCCTTCACATTCACATAGTGTTCTTCCTATGTTCATCTTTCTTTGTGTGTCTTATTATTTTTTTTTGTAAGGACACAGTCATTAGATTAAAGGCCTATACTAATGATCTCATTGTAAATAAATTATTTTCAAGAATCCTTTCTCCAAAGAAGGCCATGTCACAGACACTGGGAGTTAGGACTTCAACATCTTCGGTGGAGTACCCGATTCAACCCATAACATGAATCATGGCCAGAGAGTCCAAAAGCTTTTGCACAGCCATCCTTGTTCACACCAAGCTTTGACCCCTAAAACTAAGTTATTCAAAATGCTTAAAATTGCATATTGATTTGAAGATGCAATATGGTATAGAGTACTGATTTGGGGTGGTCCTCTCTGACCCTAACAACCACAGGCAAATAATTTGTATGATTCTAATTACACTTCCTTTTATTTAGGCAGCTGACACACATCTTTCAAGGTGTTTAGAAAGTTAATAAGAAAGCTGAATGGTGATTTTTAAGGTCATATTTATGTCCACTTCAGCGTAATTTTTATTGTTTCTTAAAGGAATAGATAATACTCATGTAATAGTTTAGCAATATATTAAAATGTGCTATCTAAATATAATTATTTTGTTAATCATAATGTAATTATGTAAGATTGAAATCTAGGAGGAGGGCATATAGATGCTGGATATTTGCAGCTAGCTGCATATATTTATTCCCTAATTCTTAATCACAGCACTGTATGCAGTCATCAGTTTTCTGACAACCATCTGCTTAGATGTCACTCACTCCTTCCTCACCATCTAGTTGAAATTAAAATATTGACAGAAATAATTTTTTTTCCTGGAGAATGGAAAAACTAATAGGGGTAGTGAAGCTAGATTGGTTTTTGCATGCATTGCCCCTGACAATACTCTGACGATTTTTAGTTCACTTCTTCAAGCCACGTAGTAATAGAGTAAGATAAAATGTAAAGCAAAGATTTGAGCAGAGTATGAGCCTTGTTTCTTCTGATGCCCTTAATATATTCCTGAAAAGAAAAAGAAACACACAAAATCAAAAAAGGCTACCAGGCAATTTCTCTCATATCTTATGGTAGCTATATGTGTGATAAGAGTAGCACTACTAAAAATTAAATGTTCTGCCATGTTAAAAGAACACAATGACAACAACAGCAATGAAAGAAGTGAAAAAAGATTTTTTAATGCAATGGAGAAAAAATTTCAAAAAGTTACAATAAATGCAGCAAGTATGTGGGGGTAAAGAACTTTTATATACACTGTTGGTGGGAATGTAAATTTTCACAGCCACTAAGGAAATCTCATGCAGTTTCCTCAAAAAACTGAAAACAGAAATGCCATATGATCCAGTTATACTACTTGTTGATATTTATCCCAAAGAGATAAAGTCAGCATACTTTAGAGATGCATTCGTAAATAACATGCATACATATCTAAGTTTGTCACAGTACAAGTCACATCAGCCAAGTTACATTATCAGCCTAGGTGGCCATAAAGAATGACATTCTGTCATTTTGAGGGGAAAAAAATGGATGGACCTGGAGAACACCATTTTAAATAAAATAAATCAGACTCAGAATTTTAGGTACCCCATATATTTTCTCTCATATGGAAGCTGGTGGGGGAAAATGGAAAACAGAAACAAAGAAAGAATGCCATAAAAGTAGAAAAGAGAATGACAGTGTAGAGGAAGGGATGAGGGGGAGGGGAAGGAGGAGGCAGAGAGACAAAGAGAAGGGGAGAGTAAAAAGGGCTAAAGAGAGATATTAGGGAATGAATTTTATCAAATTATATAATATACATATACCAGTATGCTGCAATGAGGCTCACCATTCTGTATAGTTAGTACACACCAATAAACAAAAAGCATTAAAATACACCAATTGCAAATCCATTTTGAAATTCTTAACCTGGCATATTCTTTTTTGAAAAGATGTAATGTTTACATAATCCAACTCTGAAATTCTCTATTTCAATTAGCAAAGAATATTCAGTCACATAAAAAATTCTAAGCTTAGGTTTTAGAATTTCCTTAGGAGGTTCCTTATTATACTAAACACTTGATTTCCTACTCTTGAAGACCTTACAAGCTAATATATCTGTTACTAAAAGATTTGAATTTATTCCTCAAAACCATAAAGCCATGTCACTGCAGTAGTAGAGGACTCATATATACTTACAAGTTACTTCATTTTAAAATTGAGTTGAATTATGGCTAGAGGATATATTAACTAGGAGAAGGATGATCATTAGAAGTTGAGATTAAACAGCTAGTTGAAAGAATTGATTTTATTCTGGGTAACCACAAGTGAAACTTAAACCAGAAAAATAATGAAATTGTTTCTTCTGTGCCTATTCCTAAGGCATTAGAGGGCATTCTTTTTTGGAGCACAAATGCCTCCTAGTGAACACATTTTGGCAGTCATTCCTGGATGGCAGGAAGTTCTTACCAACATTGCCCCAACTTCAATTCTCTAAACATCATCCCTGGCCATTTTTCTACACTTTATAGGGTGCACTTTCATACCTTCTTGTAATGGTTTATTCTGACCCTGGTAGATCTTGCTCTTGTTTCATGGCCAAGGTCACCCTACCATCACTGAGAATTAGTCACTTCTTCAGCTGTTTATAACTCTTCATACCCCTCTCATGGCATTTATTATATTAAATTCTAGTAAGTTGCTTATAAATATGTGTCCCAAACTGGAAAATGTGGCCCTTAAAGATAAAGACAGTGACAGTGCCTTAGTAATACTTTTATTATTAGAGTTAGGAACATATAAGTACATGATAAAAAAATTTATTAACTTCATGGGTCTCTTACACTAGAGTAGTTGCGACAACATACCTTAGGTCTAGTGGAAAAAAAAAAATCGTAGAGATAATGACAGCTGTCTGAAGACGTATTTTTCACTCTGGCCCTGTCCATTCTGTTCACCTTGTGGGAAGCTTTGGAAAACAATAATAACAGCCATCAGCACCATAATTTTATAGGATTTTCCTTAATTCATTTCATCTCTTTCCTCTTGCAGCTCTCTTATTCCTAGCTGTATGTCAACTCACAGGGAAGCTTTGTTTCACAAACATAATAGCTCTTTTCTGCCACTGAGCATTTTAGGCCATCTTACCAATTGTATTTTCTTGTTTTATTGCCGTCGTTGCTTCTGGCATGGCCAGCTCTGTTTCTGCTTCTGGGAGAGATTCATACTAAGATATAATCACTATCTTTTTTTTTTTTTTTTCTTTCCTTAAAGCCAAAGCAAGTAAATCTTGGAGTTCTTTCTTTGGAAAAGTTGTTTCAGAAAAGTTATGTTTATTTGGTAATGTTTTTATCATTGACAGTGTGACTTCTTATACTAGGACCTGTGCTGGGGACCTAAAGGGGAGGTAGAAGAGCCCATGACAGTGAGATTCAAGGAAGAGTGCTGTAGTGCTTGGATAAATATACTGCAGAGTGATAGGATGACAGCAGATGTAGCAGGAGCAGAGGCGGGCAGTGCTAGAGGAGGACAAAGGACACAGGATGCAGAAAACCATTTTACAGAGAAGTGATATTTGAACTCAGGGGCATGAACTCAGGGTTTGCAAAATTGACCATAGGCCTCTAAGACAGAGGAAAGAGCATACTGAAAAATACAGAGTTGTAAAAATAGTTTATTAGGCAAAGAATTGAGTTTGATCAGATTAGATACTTGGGCTGTTGGTTCAGATAGGTATCAGAGTTGGTCTACTTTAGATTTGGTCTTCCCCTCCCACACCAGGAAAGAACCCTGATTCACACCCGAATCTCAGTTCACAAGAGCCACCCTATTAAACATGCCATTTTTAGAACTCAGGGGAGAAACACAGTCACTGTCTGTGTAAACTCCATGGACAACAGTGCACACTTCACAGGGCATACCCCGTGTCCCCTGTTGATTTCAAGTCAAAACAATGTAGAATGATTTCTGGAGTATATGAAAAGGTGAGATTTCAGAATTTGGCCTGCATGATCCAGCAGGAATGTCACCTGTGGACTTTATTATCAAGAAGGACTGTTGCCTACATTGGGAAGGACTATACTTAACATTGAGATGGGCTGTGCCTACATTGACAAAGACTGCATAACTTGAGGACTGTGCTACATTGAGAGGCATTATGCATACCTTAAGATATGAAAGAAACTGTGCTTTTTTCCTGTTGAAGACTGAAAAAAAAAAATGAGCTAAATCCAAGAAATTAAACGACTTGGGCAAACAACTTATAAGAGGAGTTGGGGCTGGGACCAGAGCTTCTGGCTCACAGGCCATTATTACTTTCATTGTGTCATGTATTGGTCCCTATAAAATAACTATTTGCTGGCATGTGAGAGACATGTCTAAGAATCTCCACACATGATAGGAACTATTCATTCCCTGAAAAAAAAAAAATTGAAGTTAGTAGGTTTCTAGTCATTTCATTCCTTTTTTTTTTTTTTCTGACCAATCTTATTTCAAATCTGTACTTATTTCTGGATTCCCAGTAATAGAGACTATGTTGAGCTTTCAAAAAGAAAAATCCCAATCTTCTTTGCTGATTTAGGTGTAATTTCTAGTGCCCACTAGTTTTGATCTGGTTGAGGCTATCTGATACTATCTGTGTAATCAGGTTTAGGGTTTTGAGGGTGCCAGTGAAAAAAATCCAAGTATACTCCTAAGGGGTAATCAAAGAGACTTCAGTGAATTGGCTTTTAAAAATTATGTGGGTAGGATTTATGGAAATTAACAAAGCATGATGAATCACCTTGTAAGTTGCAATGGTATGAGAGATGTTAGCCTAAGTCCTAAAGAGAGAAGGAACTGACACAGGAGTCTGCAGGGAATGCATGTAAGTTATAAGATGCTGTACTTAGATATAAGCTGTGCTTATAACTGTAAGAATGCAGTCATTGCCAATCTGAGGTACCACAGCAAATTAGTCATGGACCAAATACCCCAACTCCAATTTCTTTCTCCTTCATATATCCTCAGTGGCCTCAGTTTCGCCAGACCCAATAGAAAGTCCTGGAATAAGGTCATGCAAGTCAACATCTGAGAAAACAGGGTGGACTAGGAGAAGTGAATGGAGGATAGCCAAGACAAAGCAAGTACAAATTCATCACTCCTACCCCAGCCCCAAATCTCTTCAATTCTTCCATTACACATCCCTTTCTGAATGTGCAACTCTACAAACTGCTCTGATTTCAAAAAGTTTACCTAACACTACTGGGAGAATTATGTAAATATGAATAGTTTGGCTGAGCAGTGACTAAGGAGAGAAGGAAACATGACCTCCATCTGCAAGCAGTGGTGGGAATGGAAATGATTTCCTCTGGGAACTCAGCTGGGATTACTGTTAAATCATTTGTATACTGTTAAATGAGTTGCGTGCTGGTGGGGCAAAGAGGTCTTGGAACTGTGTTTGCTGGCTTTCTCCCTACCTCCATCATTGTCTACAAGAATTTGAAAGGTTGAAAAAACAGCAAGAGAAGGCTCTGATTCAAGGTGATAGGACCAGGTGTAGTGAGGTAAAATCAGGAGAAAGATATTGGAAGTTAAAAAATATGAGACTGCTCATAGCAGAACAAGTTAATCTTTTATTAAAATATTCTAAAGGAATAAAATATGGGGAAAGCTCTTCTTTTGCATATTTAATCTCACTGAACAGAGCTCTAAAAATTTACCATTGAAAGTAATTTTTGTGGAGAAAAATACCATTCAGTTTATTTCTTCTT
This sequence comes from Marmota flaviventris, assembly GCF_047511675.1. Taxonomy (NCBI): domain Eukaryota; kingdom Metazoa; phylum Chordata; class Mammalia; order Rodentia; family Sciuridae; genus Marmota; species Marmota flaviventris. The sequence continues at coordinate 68,000,351 of NC_092508.1, forward strand.
TGCATATCTAACAAGTATACTGAGCAAAATTAACAAGCTTTAGCAAGCTTCACATTTAGGATTTGACTAATTGATATTTACTTTTACTATCTGAAACATAATTTTTGATACTAAACATTTTTAAATCTCTGAAGATAAAAATTCTCATTTCCCCTTTAGGTAAAATGCTGAATATGTAGTTTCTTAAAAACCTAACTTAATAAACATTTTATGAAAAGGGGTTTTGGTACAAGACTTGCCTTCTTTGAAGCATTATGTTTAAAACATAGTATAAGCCTTGCTAGTAAAATTTCAGTTATATTAAACATATATTGTGCATTTACTAAAACTAATATTTTCCCAATTTAAGACATTTTTGCCTGACCTGACAAGTTTTCATGGGTGAAATCTATTTTATTGGTTTTCCTACACATCCAGCATATTCCCTTAAGCATAAATTACAGTATAAAGTTTGATTAGACAATGTTGAGTAACCATAGCAATAATTATTACTGATTATACTGTCAGATGATGATTTAAGAATATTCAATGTCTTATTCCATTTAAATCTCTTAAAAACATTATGAAATATTTCTGTCTTTGAAGATGAGGAGAGTGATGCTTTAGAAGCTATAAAATCTTCTCAAGATTAGACAAGCAGTTGTAGAGCCAGAATTCAAATCTGAGAATCCTAGTTAATATTTTGTTTATTTATTTACTTATTTTACTCATGATGCTATATTTTAAGATGGGTCCAGAACATAAGGAGCTGTAATTGCTAGGGCATCAGATTTTAACTGAGAATTCTTGTATATTTTTACATAAAGAAGCATCATGGTAAAATTTAGGTTTTAAGAAGATAAGTCTTATGTCTTTTTAAGGTTTAAATAACACATAAAATGTTATGTTTTAACTTTTTAGGTTAATGCATTATTTACTTAATATTTATTCAAAGTCTAAAATATGCTATAACTATAATGAAAATAGTCTATTCTTTAATGCAATAGTTTTAAAATCCCTTCTAAAAAACCTTTTCTTTAACAAGATTTTCTTTGCACACTTAATATGTAAAATATATTAAGGGATTTAAAGTAGTTTTACTAGTTTTACTTGTGATTCTGGGAAGAAAAAGTAGTTTCTGGAAGAAGTGCTTTTAGAAAAATAAAAAACCCTTTCTCTATGGCTATTTCCTTTTCTTCTTGTTTTACCTCTTGTACCTTGCTGACTGGAACTTTAATAATCATGGTAGGTTACTTGATGTAACAAAACCCACAAAATTTAAGTGGCTTAATGACAAAGGCTTGCGTCCACCCTTTCTCATCATGCCATTCAATAAAGGTTGCAGAGGGTAGAGGGGGTTTCTGCTTCATGAAGTTACTTAGAGAAACAAGCTAATAGATGACCCACAGTTTTCAGTGCATGGAACTTAACATCCGACCATCAAATCAGGAAGAGAGAAAGTATAAAAATACACTCATTTTTAACTGCTTTGGCTGGGAAGTGATAAATCACTTCAACTTACATTTCATTGGGGAAAAGTACCCGTGGCTCCACCCCCATGCAAAGGGCTGGGAAACCTATAATTTTGCTGAATGCTCAGGAGGAGGCAATCAGTTTAATGAACATCTCTGGCACAGGGACTACATGACAAATTGAGATCTCTTGAATAAGGTAGCATACTAGGTACTAAACATATGAAGGTGAGTAAACATGGTCACTGCTTTCAGAGAACTTTCTGACTAGAAGTGAAATTTACTTGCAGAACTAAAAATGAGCTAGTGATATCAGCAAGATTTTAAGTGCTATATTTATAAGCATTCACCCCATTTAATCAATGGGGTTATTAGTATTGTGCTTCCTGTTTCATAGATGAGGAAACTAAAGCAAGATATATGTTTCTAATAAAGTATGTTTATTAATATGTGAAGCCAGGACCCAAACTCAGACTATCTTACTTCAACTCCACATGCTAAAAGCCACCAAAGGAATATAGTAGAGGTATACATGTGTCTCTGTGAGGAAGGAGTAGCCATGTGGTTGTGATAGGTGGCCATCAAACTGTGGTCTTCACTTGGGAACACAGGTTGACTGCTTAATGTCAGGTATTTTTATTATGGTGGTAGATTTCCAATAAAAGCTAACATTTTGAAAGTGGTTTTAAGAGATGGGCGATTTGACAAATGAGAAATTAAAGGAATGGGATGTCTTCAAAAGTCATGAGAAGGCTTTTAATAAAGTATTTATGCAAAAGCTAGAGAGAAGGGTGAAATCAGCCTGAGTAAAGATCATGTGACTGGAGTGAGGATTTTGGACTGGCTCATTTGTTCCTTCTTACCTTTGGATAAGCATCTGTCCATGGTCCTTTAACTTTAGTTTTCCAACAATATGTCCTTCACTTGCTTTCCTCAAGCAGAATGTAAATCTAAAGTATCTTTACCATGTACTGGAAAAGCTTCAAAGAGGAATCAGGGAGCCCAGGATCTATGACACTAACACTCACCTTTTTTTATCTGGGACAACACTCTTAGACTCTTTCTTATCTTGAAGAAGAAAAAGTATGAGTCACATAATTTCTACAACTCCTATTAATGTTGTGTTTCTTTGAATTATCTGAAATCCTAAGATCGTAATACCTAGTGATTTTTTAGAAATGTTTTATTTTCTATCTTATTTTTGGGCAACCTCATGCTGTGTGCCAAATTAGTTTTATGATATAAATGTTTATGTTTGCATTCTGTATATGTAGGTGTTATTTCCAAGTTAGAGCTTAAATATTTTGAAATAAAATGATCTTGTTATACCATTAACCTTTCTCTTTATGCATTTCATTGACTTTCTGTTTTGTTTGCAGGACAAGGTTTTCACAGTTATAATTTGGCAATGGGATCATGGAAAATTTTAGGATATGAAGACATCCATAGGAAATATGAGTGGGAGTATGTTTTCCTGAAGTTAATAGAAGCAATTTAAAAATCCGACTCTGACAATAATGTTAAAAAATAACACCCTTTATTGATGAAAGGTTCTGTGACTATTTTAGTGGAAAATGAAAATTAGAAATAAAATTATTCAGACCTTGGCTGTGAAAAGCAAGTGATATTTCATCTATTTTCTGTAGTTAAGGAACAGAAATGTTTTATCTATTAAATTAAGCTGGGGCAAGCTATCATCAACCTACCGCACAAAAAAAGAACTCTATGAAAACTTCAGTCATTTTGATCTCAGCATGACTACACCCCCTGTGTGGTTTTATAATTCTCAATTAAAATGAGTAATTTAGTGAAAGATCAAGTCCCATGAGGAAAGATGCCAAGAAGGAATCTGAATTGTTAAAGAAATATTTTTCCAAGCTAATGATTAGTGATGCTTCAAACATACCTATGCTTATATTCTCTGATTTTCATCTTAACTGAACAGTACTATATAGGAATTCAGGAATGGGATTTAAAAATGAGGATTATGGTATTACTAATTATATGTTTTTCTATTAAACTTATACTATGTTTTATTTTGTTATTGGGGTATATGCACTGCCAGATCACAGGAACCATGAAATTTTTCTATTTTTAATTCCATACATTGTATTTGTGTTTCTAATATTGTTCTACCATTTAACTAAAGTTTGGAGATAAGGGTCTAATTTATATTGTTTAAGTAAGCAGTGTTACTTGGCTAAAGTCATACGGGTCATATATGTTCAGAATTTGAATCAAAATTCTTTAAAAGTGATTTTCTATTAGACATTTGCTCACTTATGATTTTTTATCTTGAACTGATGTTATCTCAGAATTCAAGCATTTTGAGTACATATATCCTGGTTCAAGTATATAATTAGATATGAAAAACCTTTGGTGGGACCCACTTCCTACCCTGGTAGGACCATAAGGCTGAAGGGCAAGACACACACCTCACCAGCCTTCCCAGTAAGGAAATTCCCTTGCTTCCAGATGTTTGGAACCTGAGTCAAATTCCTCAGTTAAAATGCAACAGTTCTCCTTAGAAGGGAAAACTGACTAAGATCTTGAAAATTAATATTTTATTCTGAATTATTTTTCAGATCTCATGTCCCAGTACAGATCCAAGGGCATGGAACATAGGCCTAAGGCACTGAAATATAAACTGCTTGAGGACACATGAAATGAATAGCTGAGAGTTTGCCAAAATGGATTTTTCTCATGATCACTATTAGAACATAATGGCATCTTTTTGTGGGTTACAAAAAAGCTCCCATTCTGGGTGGTTGAATTATAAAAATCCACTATTTTCCCCTGGTGATGTAGTCTATATCTAAGGCAGGAGAGTTGGTGAGGGGAGCATGAGTTGGAATTCAGCCCCAAATATTCCCCTTGGTTGAGTACGTTTTTACACAAACTGCACAATCTTACTTTGAAAGCTCTAATTTTTCTTGAGAAACAATGGATAGCATGAGGGCATCAGGCCATAGAAATGGGTAGAAGAGCTGAGCACAGTGGTGCGGTGGCACAAAAATATAATCCCAGCAGCTCAGGAGGCTGAGGCAGGAGGATCAGGAGTTCAAAGCTAGTCTCAGCAACATTGAGGCACTAAGCAATTCAGTGAGACCCTGTCTCTCAGTAAAATACAAAAAACAACTGAGGATATGGCTCAGTGGTTGAGTGCCCCCGAATTCAATCCCTGGTACCCCCTACCCTCCAAAAAAGGGAAGAACAGTATGTCTAACATAGAATAGAGGGCCATTTTTATTTAAGGATCAATTTTCCCCTTGGGGGCATCCTAGGAGCAGAAGTTCTAGCAGCAGCTTACAGGACTAGGGAGTCATTCGAGGATCCACTCTGGAATAGGAACTGGGCCTAATGCAGAAAATATGAGTTCTGGACCAGGCACAACCATGGCTACTTAAAGGTGTTGTTTCAGTGACCTCCTCTCTAATAAAAAGCCCAAAAAGGATCTAGGTATTATTACTCAGACAGATATCAATTATTGCAGTATTTTTAGCCTATCTCCAGGGACCACAACAACAATAGCAAAGACTGCAAAAGTTTTTTGGAAAAAAGTTGTGCTTTTATTTTCCCAGAAAGGGGCTTCAAGTTTTACTTTAGGTTCCAGGCTTGAATAATTCTTGAATTTTTTAATAGTCTTATCTATTGATCTAGTATATTACCATTTTAATATATAATAGTACTGAAAAGAAAACAAATTAATTTACATTTCCATTAAGGTATGAGTCTCATCCAAGACTTACATTGACTTGGTTTGGGTCTACAATTGTCTAAATCCGTTTAGTAAAACTGAGAGGTACATGGGTGACATCTGTTTGCTTAAGACTAAACAGCATGGCTGATCCAGTCTGTTAGTCTTTGACCAGCTCCCCAATTTCTTCTTGTATCTACCTTCATATTTTTTGATCCTTGTTATCCATACATTAGGACCAATATTTTTAATAGTGGTTTCTGATAACCAGTTTGATCATGGAAGTGATATTTATTACTTTAGGGGAAACAACTAAAGCTGAATTCTTTCTATGAATTGCTTCATTTGTTTTCCCATGAGAATGTTCAATGATACTCTCCCTCAAACAAAAAACTTCAGGTGGTTGGTATGTACACAGCTTCATTTCTTTTAAGGAATTAATTTCAATCTGCAGATCAAACAAATATCAGGGGCCCTGGCCTGAAGTGTTTTGTTATCATCACTCTGAAAAAAGTCTGGAGTTTTATAAGAAGCAGTTAGACTAAGATTGAGTGGCAGCATGTAGAAATATGTGGGTTGGTAGTGGAAATTAGAAGGAATGAGGAAAGGGTGGAATATTTAGACTGCATAGACTGGGAGGAAGAACAAGAACATGTAAAAAATTTCCATTCATTGTTCCCTGGCATCAATGCTGCATGCAGATGAAAAGGCCAAAATAAGCATGAATTTTGTTTTAATTAACTCTCTAAGATTTGTCTACCATTTAGGTGCCCCCCTCCCACCTTCATCTGTTATTTTGTTCATTTTAGGGCCATAAATATTATTAATCCACAGAGATTTCTTTCTGCTTCCTTTAGTTAATTAAAGACACTCTAGAATTTATCTTATGCTACCACCAGGAGGGCACAAAAAGTGAAATATTATATCTCTAGATAGTTCATTCATTAGCATAAAATAATCAGTAGGATTGGGTAGTGTAGTTTCAAATACCTCTGCCAGACTTTCTTTTGGAGGACAAATGTAGTCAACGGAAAAAAAAAAAATGAAGAGGGAAATGGAGAGCAAAGAAGAGTAAAAGCTTAGGGAGATAGTCAGCAACAAATTTATAGATCAGCTTTTTAAGAGATAGTTTAACTAAACTGTAACATGGAACTAAAGAAGCTATAACAATCCCCTGCCCAGGTACCATTAGTAATCATACAACAGTGAATTCGTCCTTCATCTGCTTTAATCTGTGTTGCTCAGTTGGGAAGTGAAATGGGGCAGCAGAGCAGCTGTCAGAAAGAAAAAAAAATCTCACTGATATGATATTCCTATATTTTACTTATTTTATTTTATATTAGTGGCTCTGTTACAAAAAGAAACTATGGTATAAACTTCATGTATCATTCACTTACCACATTTTATACCAAACCAAGCAGAACCCAAGACTAGACAGCTCCACTATTTATATTCCTCCAAGGGTAGCTCATCCTGCCCTCTTTTTCCACCCTCAGTGTTTTTCTTCCTTCAGGGAGAGATTTTATATCAGTGTTTCATTTCTCCTCTGGGTGGACTTAAAGGCCAGACATATTGATTATTAATCATTATATTGGGGTTTCTCTCATTCTTGACCAATGACACAATCTGCAGAGCATGATAGGTATACTGTAACTGACATCTGTACTGAAAAAAAAATCAGGTTATGGCATATATATCTGTACTAATAAAAAAAGTCATCTTTCAAATCCTGCTTTTGTAAGTCTTTCTAAAGAGACCACTGTGTTACAGATGCATAGGCACTGAGCCATAAATCCAGAACAGAGACATATCTGAAAGCCCAATTTAGGATATTCTTTACTTGGACTCTTGGGACGCTGCAGACTTAGCTAGAGCCACTCGCTTTTTCTCTAGGTTACACTGCTGAGGAATGTTAGGGAGCAAACTCGCAACAAGAGCTTTTTGGGTTCCTTCTGCTGCCTGTGATCTTTTAGTTCATTTTACTTTGGCATATATTTTTATTTGTATAAATTTTTCATCTTAAAATTATTTTGCCATTCATGCTTTATAAAACTTGTTAAATTTATGATATCAAGGTGTATGTAACTGTCAGTATACAGTTTACTCTAATGTGGCATGGATTCTTATGAGTTGCAGGACTATACCAAAGTAGTTTAACGGTTAAGAACGAGGATGTTTTTATTTAGGAGTGAATGCTGACTTTTGGCCTAATGTGATAATCTGGGTGAGTTACGTGACTTTTTCAGAAGTTCAGTTTTACAAACTATGAACTGGAAGTAATAACAGTACAGACCTAAAGCTGGGCACTTACATCTAGCCTAGAACCACATTTAGCATAAGCCCTCAGTATGTGGAAGCTACAGTGATGATGATGGTGATGATGAAGGCCAAACTAGGATATGTTGGAGAATAAACCAGTTCACTGTGTATATGTTTAAATAACTACACTGAAACAACAAGCACAAGCCAGGACTATCCTGGGTACAGCGGGACATATGATCAGCCTGATTATTGTAGGCAGCTGATAATCTAGGTATCAGTACAGGGAAATTAGATATTGAATTACTCATTTGGATCAAATGTCAAGAGAAACATATACTGACCAGAGTAATAAACCAGAGACAGTTTTGTTGTTGTTGTTTTGCTTTTAGAACCTGCTCTTAGCGTAGAAGGATCAGTTTATTATCATTCCTTTTGTTTTTCTCCATGTGCATGTACCTACAGTCACTCCTTCAGTTCCAGCATTTCTGACTGTAAAGGACAACATGGATTTATGTCTAATGACCTCTTGCAAGTTTTCTTTCTTTGCTGCAAAATTATGAGGGGGCAATAACTTGATTTACTCCTCTAGTTTTGAATGGTGCTGCCAATAAGTAAATTGGATCCTGGTAATCACAGTATTCACTTCTATTAAATGATCATCAATTGAGTTATTTTCCTTTTATGCATTTAATTTATTGTGGCCTACTTTTCTCTTTCAATTAAAAAGTTGAAGTATATAATTTACTTGTTTCAAGGGATTACAAATAAGGAACTAGAATCTCAAAATTATTGCTTTAAAGGGTCAATCATTTTAAAGATGTTTGTGGGTTTTTTCCCATTATATTGTTTTTCCCCAATATATGATTAGGAAATTATTTTGTTGTCTATAATCAAAAACAATTGTTTCCTTACACAATCTACCTTAGAGAAAGCTAAGATAAAATATATGAGAAAACACATTTTACCTAATGATTTTCTTTCAGGAAAAATATTGCTATCATGATCCTTTTTAATTAAATAAGAATTTAGCACGTTTGCATGTGTGTTCTTAATGTCAGACTCTTTGGTTATCACACTTACACCTCTGTTATTAATGCTAGCCATGGTTTGCAGATGAGGAAAAGCTAGTTATCAATGAATAATTCAGATTCCATAACTGTCAGACCTCATTATTTTAAATAGGGCCTGGTAGTTCCAGTTGTAACCAGCTAATTGCCTCGTTTAAACTTAAACTGTTAGACTATTTCACATAATTCTCAAATTTAAAAAAACTTTAAATACATTTAAATTTGCTGTAATACATAGAGCAATTTGCTTTAAATCAATCTAGAAGAATAAAAGGCATTCTGCTTATGATCTGTCTTCAAATAAGAATTAAATTTTATTTTAATATAATCCACTAGCTGTCATGAAATGCTTACTTAACACAGAATGAAGAAAATGTTTTTAATTTGTAAAGAATAAAACGAGAATACTGAATAATTCAGCTTAAAAACGGATCTCTTTTGTTTAATCATATTGCCAAATAAAGGTTCAAAACCAGTTGATGGGAGGGGTCACCAAAGTTTATTGCTTTCACTTCCTGAATCCCTGGCACTTTTAAAACTAAAACAACTATAAATTTACTGGTGACTTAAAGAATCTGTAAAGTCAGAGTTGTAGCTATGAAACTGCTCTGCTCATGTGTTTTTTTTCAAGAGGAGCTGCTGCTAGGAGCCTTACTGACAGAGAGAGCCCTAGCAGCCATCCTTTCAGATATGCCTTACCTTTCTGGGGCTGCCCCCAGCCAGTGACTGAGCTTGGTAGAGCACTAGAGCCAGGCCATCCCTGCCATGCAAGACTCCTGTGGATGGCAATCTAGTCTCTAGGACTCCTCTTCAGCCTCAGTGAAATGTTCTCAGAACTGTGCTGCTTCTATCAAATTCCCTTTCTCTCTCTCTCTCTCTCTCTCTCTCTCTCTCTCTCTCTCTTTCTCTCTCTCTTCTCTTATTGTTGTTAGATCTGCAGTCCAAGGCAAAAACTCTCTGTACTTACTCCTGCTTTGTCTCCTCTTTTTTACTTATTTATTTATTTAGTGGTACCAGGGACCAAAACCAGGGACACTTAACCACTTTAACCACTGAGCCACATCTGTAGCCCTTTTTATACTCATTTATTTATTTATTTTATCATAATGAATATATTTTGACATATCATACATACATGGATTATTACTTTCCGTTTTTATGGTTGGACATGATGTAGAGTTACATTGGTTGTGTATTCATATATGAACACAGGAAAATTATGTCACATTCATTCTACTGTCCTTCCCATTTCAATCCTCTCTCCCTTCCTCCTACTCCATCCTGTCCAATCTGGTGAACCTTCTCCCAACCTACCATTAGTTAGCGTCTGCATATCAGAGAGAATTTGGGGCCATTCAGTCTTTGGCTTTGGGGAGTAGGTTTATTTCCCTTAACATAATAGTCTCTAATTCCATTCATTTACTAGCAAATGCCATAATTTCATTCTTCTTTATGGCCAAGTAATATTCTATTGCGCATATGTACCACATTTTCTGTATCTATTCATCGGTTGAAGGACATCTGTTGGTTCCATAGCTTACCTATTGTGAAATGAGCTGCTATAAATATTAATGTGGCTGCGTCACTGTAGTACGCTGATTTTAAGTCCTCTGGGTATGTGCCAAGAAGTAAGATAACTGAATCAAAAGGGGGTTTCATTCCAAGTTTTCTGAGGAATCTCTATACTGCTTTCTATAGTGGAAATTCACAGTCCCACCAGCAATGTATGAATGTGAATGTACATTTTCCCCCATGTCCTTACCAATATTTATTGTTATTTGTATTCTTGATAATTGCCATTCTGATTGATTGATGAATTCTCAGTGTAATTTTAATTTGTATTTTTCTAATTGCTAGTGATATTGACCAATTTTTCATGTATTTGTTGACTGATTTTATTTCTTCTTCTGTGAAGTATCTATTCAGTTCCCTTGCCCATTTATTGATTGGTTTTTTTTGGGGGGGGGGGGGTTAAGTTTCTTGAGTTCTTTGTATATCCTTGAGATTAATGCTCTATCTGAGATACAGGTGACAAATATTTTTTTCCAATTTGTAGGCTCTTTCTTCATGTTCTTGATTATTTGCTGTGAAGAAGCTTTTTAGTTTGATATCATCCCATTTATTGATTCTTGATTTTATTTCTTGTACTTTAGGAGTCTTATTTAGGAAGTCCATTCTTGAGCTGATGTGATGGAGAGTTGGGCCTTCTTTTTCTTCTAGTAGGCCGAGGGGTCAATGCCTAGGTCCTTGAGTCACTTTAAGTTGAGTTTTGTGCTGGGTGAGAGATAGTGGTCTCATTTCACTTTGTTACATATGGATTTCCAGTTTTCCCAGTAACATTTATTGAAGAGGCCATCTTTTCTCTAATGTATGTTTATGGTGCCATTGTCCAGTATGAGAAAACTGTATTTATGTGGGTTTGTCTCTTTGTCTTCTATTCTGTACTGTTGGTCTTCATTTCTGTTTTGGTGCCAATACCAGGCCGTTTTTATTACTATAGTTCTAAAGAACTCCCATGTTCTTGGATACGCAGAATTAATATTGTCAAAATGGCCATACTACCAAAATCACTGTACAGACTTAATGCAATTCCTATTAAGATTCCAATGACATTCTTCATAGAAATAGAGAAAGTTGTCGTGAAGTTCATTTGGAAAAATAAGAGGCCCAGAATAGCCAAAGCAATCTTCAACAAGGAAAAGTGAAGCAGGAAGCATCACAATACAAGACCTTAAATCATACCTCTTTATCATTTAAATGTGTTTTTCTCAATGAATTTCTTACACATCTAATTCTGTTATAACAGTTGCTTCTTAGAGGACTTGGACTGACACAGTAAGAGTTCTACAGTCTCTTTGGGTATAATTAAACCATTCTATTCACAAATCTAATCGCTTGTATTTGGGTTGGGTAAACTTTGAAGAGATCTGTCATTTTTTTTTTTTAGAGAGAGAGAGAAAAATTTTTTTAATAATTTATTTTTCAGTTTTCGGTGGACACAACATCTTTATTTTATTTGTATGTGGTGCTGAGGATCAAACCCAGTGCTCTGCACATGCCAGGTGAGCGCGCTACCGCTTGAGCCATATCTGCAGCCCCAAGAGATCTGTCTTCTTGATAAACAAATATGTCCTTCAGATAGTTTTTGAGGCTCATAGAAACTCTTTATTTTATCCCTTATTCAGGCTGAATAACTCCACCATTTGTGGTCCTCTTGCATATATTTTCTGTTTCCTTCATGTTCTCCATATATCCCAAAGTGAATAGGTAAGAGATGAACAAGTATCTATTATTTGTTGCTCCTGTTGTTTTGTTGCACTGAGGATCAAACCCAGGGTCTTGTACTTGATATACAAGTGCACTACCACTGGGCTACACTCCAGCCATACTATTTTTACCTATACACTTTATCTTAAAGTCTGGTTTAACCCTTCATTCAATGAAGTCAGCCCTTTGAAAAAGTAAGTATTATATAACCCAGGACGATAAAACATATTACTTTGATGTGGATTCTACATTTCTTTTATAAATTCTGATTGAAGTAACATGACTTCTTAACATTGAAAGTGGATATGCTGTAATAGAAAAATCACACAATTTAAAAAATCAGTGACAATGTATTTTGATTTTTCTAGCTATTTGGTGAGAACAATTTCAGATTGGAAACTATTTGTTATAAGTTTACTCTTATATTCGTGGTGTATATGTGTAGAAACAGCATAACTTTCATAATAATTCTCCTTTGCTCTCTACTGATGTTGTCTAAGGTTGGGCAGTGTCTCTGTCCTCCAACATCTAAAGTTTCTTGTGCTGTTCTAAACTTGGGGAAGCAGCATTTTTAAATAAATCACTGTCTTCAGCTAGGGTTGAGATGTTTTAAAATTTTATTATTACGAAATCAGCAACATTGTGTTGTACTTTTGTAAACAAGTATGTTTGGCACCCAGGTATTTGTATAGTTCAGCTTTAATGCCACCTTTGCACTATTTTTGGGACCCAAGTTTAGTCACAGGAACTGTGGGTCTGTGTTTCCTCAGCTATGAAAGGGGTGCATGAGTGGGGAAGGGGATGGGACCAGACAAATTCTAAGGTCACTTGTGGTCCTATGAGTTTCTGGTTTTAGTAAGTGCAGTTCACCCTCACTTCCTTTAAAGGAAATGTTCTCTACATATTTGAAGAGAGATATTTTTTGTTTATGAATATAAATCCAAAATAGCTGAAAAAGCATAGCACCTGGGGTTACCCAAATTAATCTTGTTTTCTGGGAAGAAGTGAAAAACAAATTTATTTTCCTCTGCTTCTGAGGTAGGACATTTTTATTTACATATTCTTACACAAACAAGTGTTCCACCCCAGACCATCCCAGTTTTCTTAACATGATACTAAGTTTTGAGAAAATTAAAGTTTTATTTTCTTCTTTCAATTTAAATATAAAAAACAACTTGCAAAATATTAGGGTTTCCTGGTCAATTTGCTCCCCTTTGTTACCATGTAATCTCTGAGCAAGAACTAGTTCTTGTCTGCTCTGTAACATTCTGAAAGTATAATAGGCTACCATGAAATAATATAGTAAATATTTCCTCTTCATGAATTCTTATATTCTGACAGGTTTTTTCCCCCTGAAAACCCAGTGAAGATGAAATACAGACACATACAATTAATGTCAGTTACAGTTCATAGAAGCATACGCTTTTCTTCCATTGCAATAACTGAACATTTAAGAACTGAAGGGTTTACCATCTGTGAGCTATGTGTCAGCTTAGCTGTCTCAGATCAAGCTTCCTTTTTAAATATTGTGTTCTGAGAGAAGCCTACCCCAGTCTCTGAATGTCATGCTTGCGACTACACTCACATACTGTAATAAAAGGGAGGCCTCGCTTGTCTATCTTGAAACTGGCATTGACTTTACTCTATTCCTATGACATGTGTCCTTAATGAAGGGGACCATTATTTTCAGTAACTGACTGAATACTACCAAAATATATTGAGCATTCATGTTCTACATTTAGCATTTTAGATCATTATATAAAGAGAACATAAAGATTCTCAATATCACGCTCAGAATTTATTCCCTCTACATTGTGGTTTAGGATCTTATTGTATGCTAAGCATGTTGTAAGAAGCATGTAATTCAATTAATTTTGTTGCGGAATAATGAACATAAATGTTTCTGAGTTTTCTCTGTTATTTTTTCCAGAAATTCCATTAAATTTGATTTTTGAATCCATATTTTCAGAATAATGTTTTGTTTTTGTAGAAGTAGAAGACATATTTGCAGAGATACAAGAAGGAAGAAATGGGGTAATTAGTAACCATTTAATTACAGAATCATTTTGGATTGTGTTATAAATTTCGATCATCATTTAGCATTGAGAAGTTGATAACCTAGGACAAGTTTCAGAGAATTAAATGGTCTGTATACACATAAATCTGATTCAAGTCAGATTTCTTTGAAACCTCTGGAGCCTGGCTGCAGTGAGAATCCAGATGAACACCCTGCTTTCTGTATACACACACACACACACACACAAAAAAAAAAGCAAAAATTTTCAGGGGCAAAGATTGGAGAATGTCTTCTTATGGTCACTGTCAACACCTGTTCTATTGAAGACACATCCCTTTCTTGGATTATAATCTTGTGATGATTAGAAAGTTCTAGGAAAAAAGTAACTATAGTTTGCTAAGGTTTCAGTCAGACTTTTAATGTATACTGTGTGCTTCCAACATATGGTGCAGATGGATTGCAAGCTACACCTGAGCAATTGACTATTTTTAGGATTTGGTGTTTATGTTGTGATTTTAACATAGCCATTCACTAGCCAGGTGTGTGTGTGTGTATGTGTGTGTGTGTGTGTGTGTGTGTGTATTGAAAGGCAGTTAAGAAAGTTATTATTTTTCTTTATTTCACACAATATGAAAGAGGATGCTTTATCACACAAAATTTAAGAACATCCCTCATCACCATCATTGTTAGTTACCAACTTTTAAAGATTTCTTAGTCAACATGAGAAACACATGGCTTATGGACATATCTTTTTTTTTTTGTTTCTTGAGTCAACTTATGAAATGGAAAGTTTCTACCTTAACCTCTTAAAGAACAACCATTTTAATATCTTCAAAACTCTAGCAGCAATAATGATGAATTCAGAGTCACATGCTAAGAAGTAGTTAACTACAAAAGAGAGGAACCATATTTCACTGTCAGTCATAGTCAACATTCCTGGTCTGTATTACATCTGTTTTTCAACGTTTGATGTTTTTTGCCCACTTAGAAACATTTTAAAATCTTCCTCAGATTGAAATTTTTTAAATTAACAAAGTAAGGCTGCGGGTGTTGCTCAGTGGTAGAGCGCTCTTCTAGCATGTGTGAGGCACTGGGTTGGATCCTCAGCACCATGTAAAAATAAAATATTGTGTCCACCTATAACTAAAAAATAAATATTAAAAAGTAATGAAATAACCAATAATCTCTTGTGCACACACAAAATTTCATTACACCTGAGCTGTGCCAGTCACAGGTGCTCAGATCCTCCTGAGGAGTGTTCTCTGTCAGCAGAAAATGGCTTGCTGCAGTGCAGCCTGCCCACACAGATGAACCCTTTTATGCTATCTATCTCAATTTATCAGCTCTTTTCTATTATTGTATCATTTAACAATAGTGTTGTTCTGTTCCTTATTGAAGTAGATAATGAATTATTACTCACTGTCCTTCTAATAGGTTTCTAGTGTCTGCAGTTACTTTATACTTAAGCATTTTTCCTTATTCCATTGAGAATCCAACCACATATATAGTTCTAGCTCACTGTGTGAAAGAAAGTACATAAAATGTGTAGTTTTGTCTGTGCAGCCCTTAAATAATTTTAGTTCTGATTTTTTATGGTTGTGATTCTTCTTAAATTTGTGCTGATTTTTTTTTCATAAACTTGAATTGTGAAAAATTATTTATGTGTAGGCATATACAAAGTAAAATGAAATATATAATAAACCTGTATGTATACATCAACCAGATATAACCACTATCAACATATGGCCAATCTTCTTTCAATACTCACGATTCTGCCATCATCATTTATTATTTTCAAACAAATGCCTAACATTGTGTCATTCCATCCATCAGTACTTTAGTCTGTATACTTAACATGTAAGGCTCTTTTGCAATATAACTGCACTAACACATATAAACGATTTAAAATAATTTGTAGCAATAATTTCTGGTTAGTAAACAAATTTCCTTTGTTTCATACATGTAGTTTATCAGTTGGTTTATTTAAATCTGAATTCACACAAACTTCAAATATTGCATTTTACTCATATGTTTCTGAAGGCACTTCTAACAAATAGTTTCCTGTTCTTTTTTAATTATAATTTACTTATGGAAGAGAAAATGAGAATTTTCTCTATCTGGATTTTCTTATTTCATATCTCCAGTATTGATTAACATAATCCTTTATTTCAATTTGATTAGGTTGTAGTTTGAATTTTTGTGAAGATGCAATAAAAGTAATTTGTTATATTTTATACTGCAATTCACTAGGGGGCATAAATTATCTGTTATTCCTCTTTTTGTGATCATTAGGATTTTTCTGGATTTAGATATTATCAGTCTACTCTATCAATTCCACAAGTTCCCAATCAGCTTTTCATAGCTATTTCTGATTATTGCTGAGTTCCAACAGTATAATAAGGGATTGTGTCTACTTTGTTTTCTAAAATTCTACCAAAAAACATTATTTGACATCATGCAATATGTTCATCAAGGAGACTAAGGAAGTATCATCTAAAGGACTATGATGTTTTCTAACCTTCTGTTTTTTTCTGAAATTGGGGGATATGAAAATATTTTCTAAATACTTTCTTTTTTGCTATTTCAATTAGTCAATACTGTCAATACAACCATTTTCAAATACAAATGACAAGTGAATTAACATTCCTAAAAATACTATAACATGACTTGCTACTTCAAAGGAAATAGCTTATTTTAATTGCAAATCATGATTTCTACTGTACAGCAGAGCTATATAATGATTGATTGGTGCAAACAAAATGATTTTTCATCTGTGTCTTATTTGATCCTCACAGCAACAATAGGCTATAAAGAAAGAAAATACAATTTTCTCTGCTTTGCAATTTGGCAATTGGAAATCAGAGGACAGACATTATTTTCCATTGTTATCTAAGGAGTTTGTGGCAGAACTGGGATTAGATCTGTGGTTCCTGACTCTAAATCCAATGTTATTTTTATTGTGCAACACTTGAGCTATTTCTAGTTGGAGGCTTCCTGGTGATTTGTTAAATTCAGAATACATACTAATAAACCAAAATATTAGTATAAAACTGACAATGTGATTTACATGAATACATACAACAATTAATTGATATACAAAATATTAGAAGTTGTTTATGATATTTCATGGAGCCATGTCAAAGTAGAAACTATCTACCAATTTTCTTTTTAATTGCTAGTTGTGTTGCAGTAGTACATTCTCAAAACTTCTTATGAATCTCTAATATATGAATAGAAACAGGGAACAAAGACAAGGAATATTTTGTCTCCACTGGAGAGCTTCATGGCATGGTGCAAGAAAAGAAGATAAACAAGTAATTATAGCATAGCATAGATTATTAGGATGGTAAGTTTTAAGCATTAAAAACTGCCATTTTTAACTTTATCCTAATTTTTTTTCTTTCTTATTACAGTCCAATATAATAAGTGACTAAATTAAATGTAACTTTCTCAAAACACATGATACATTTTACAAATATAGTCAGTTGCTTTCTTGCAAATAATTATTTTTGCTTCAAGGAATCAGACATGATTGATGACACTTCTCAAATTTTCTTAAATTCTCTCTACTTGAAGAAATAACATTTTCGAGTTGGTTCTCAAAGGTCCACTATCTTGTAGCCATAGTGTCTAGCAATGGCCTTAACATCTTCCCTGCTACCAAAATGAGGCAGGAACCAGACTTGGGAGATCTGAATCTCAGCTGGGCTCAAGGTCCACATTGCACATGCCCAAGCTACCAATTTATCCTTGACTCTAAAACAGGAATACATTGTAAATATAGTAGGAATATGTGAATTGTTTCTAGAAAAAGTCTCTACAGCACCTCTAAAAATAGTTTTAAAACTGAAGAATAAATGCATAGTTGTTGAGGGTCCCATCAGACATGGGAGAATTATTTCAGTAACTTGTTGTCAAAGTAGAAATTATCTACCAATTTTCTTTTTAATTTTTTTCCAATAACTTCCTCTCTTGCAAGAAATATTCATATTTGTTTAGAAAAGGCAATAACAGACAACATTAAAAGGTACTATAACATAAAACTAAGGGAAGAAAATAATATAGATATACTGTGAATACTAACATGAATTAGTTGAATTTTACTGTCATAGATGTCCAGCCTAATGCCTGAATTAGTATGATGAAGATTTTGGTTGTGGAGATGCTCTTTAGCAGATTGGAAATGATCCCTAATATTTTTCTTGGTGTCTTTATCATCTGTCTAATCTTTGTGTTGTACATGACCTAAATTTTTACCAGGACAGAAAATTGGAGACACTTTCCCTAGGCTCCATATCATGAAAAGTCTGAAATAAGTCTCGTCTTTGCATCTTCAAAGCATCATATTTTTGTTTCTTCATTTAATAATTTTCTATGATATTTATTGTCTATCATAGTGTGTATATATAGTATATATATGTATATGTATATATATAGTGTGTATATATATATATATATATATATATATATATATATATATATATATATATTCACACATATATTATATATACACACATACATATCTCCTTCAGGGTATCTTATTAGACATTTATATCTGCTTCCTAGATAAGGAAACCAAATCTTGATGGGTCTAACTTCACAATTGAACAATGATTAGGAACTGGTCCTTCTGACTCAAAAGTCAAATAACTTTCATTTACTTCTTAATTTCAAGAGGCTTATATTATACAGCAACTGCATTAATTTTTCACAAGAAAGGGTATGTTCACATTGAGGCTGATACAAATATGTCTGTTGAACTAGACTTTGCTAGATATTTTAAGTGGATAGATTAGATGGAGATACTGTAGGAAGTTGAACAATGTCTACATACCAAGAAAACAGCACAATACTTGTGCCAGGTTATAGGAAACCTTAGTGAACACGTATTGGCAAGGGATCTCCACAAATCAGTGACTCCTTGGGAATACTATGAAAATGAAATTTAGTGACTCTCCTGGAAACCAAGTATTAAATTAAAATAATAACTTTAATTGGCTCTGCTTGTCTTCTGATAATTTTGAGGTAAAAAACATTTTGAATATCATTCTCTTTAAAAAAATATGACACCTTGTTGCTACTTGTTTTAATGTGAGGATTATAGAAACATATTCATATAAGCTAGAAAACTTTTACATATCAAAGTTCCTTTTTAGTGAGACCATAAAAATTATTAATATCCATGATTTTTATATTCAGAAAGTATTGGTTGCACATTTACTGTGTGCATGAATCTGTGCCAAGCCACATGGCAAGAATGAAAGAAGAAAAAGACCAGGTTCACAACTGGAGAAGCTTATATGAAACCACTTAATGTGCACATGCTTTATGGCTGTACAATAAACTTCTATACGCACATATGCAGGGGGAGCCAGACTTTTCCACCTAGCCAAGTCACCCCATGGAGAACTCTGCGTCGGGAAGGTATTACCTCTCTTTTCCACAACCCAGCAGAATCAAAGATGTGGCACCAGGCACTATACAAAATGTCCCTTTAAATTAGCAAGAAGAACCATTAAAATATTTTATCTGTTCTCATGATCTCATTTATTAGTATGGAGTTTGAAGTTTTTTGCTGTATTGATATGTGTATTCCACAGTGGCAGGAAATTGACAATATCAAGTTTTCAATATCCCCAAAGAATTATATTTCATGTTATGACTTTTTCAAATTTATTTTTTAAGTTGTATATAGACACAAAACCTTTTTATAAATTTTTATTTTTATGTGGTGCTGAGGATCAAACCTAGTGTCTCACACATGCTAGGCCAAGTGCTCTACCACTGAGCTACAACCCTGTCCCCCCATGTTGTAATTTTTTTAAAAATGTAGACTAAGAAGTGTACTTTGCATTGTGATGAATTTTTGTAACCCACAAAAGTACATTTTTATTGTGACTATTACACACACAATTAACACAAAATTTCACAAATATGTGTACTAGATTCAATTTTTTTTCTTGATCATTTTATTTTATTTCTACTTACATTTATATAATATTCTAGTTAAGGTTTAATATTCTAGTTGCTACCTATAGAATTTATTTCATGTCCCAGTTATGCATCTGGATTCACAGATTGAAAAAAATTTTTTAAAAGAACTTGCAGAATTGAAAAGAGAATTAGGCAAAAATCACCCACAAGAAGAATCTACTTGATGCTTGCAAGAAAAAAAAAAATAAGAAAGGTGATATGATGCTTCAAAAGAAAGCTAGTTTAGCTAATAAGTTGTAATTGAGCCTAGTTTATACCTTGAATAAGTTTTCCTTTGCCATAATCCCAATGTTTATCGAAATGTTCATTTTTTAGAAGTTTATAGAATGTGTTGAACTTAATTGAATGAACTCTGAAGTAACTGTGAAATAGAAAAAAACCAATAAACCAAATGGAGAAAGAATTTGAACAACTTGAGTAGTTTGGATGTTTATTCTTATAAAAGAAAAAGAGTGGGGGTTGGGGATGTAGCTCAAGCGGTAGTGCGCTCGCCTGGCATGCGTGCGGCCCGGGTTCAATACTCAGCACCACATACAAAGATGTTGTGTCCGCTGAGAACTAAAAAATAAATATTAATAAATAAATAAACAAATAAGAAAAAGAGTAACATGACTGTGCAAATTATTTGAACTTAAGTTATGGATTACAGGGAAGATTTGGAAAGAAATTATACTAGTCATGAGATATTTGTAGAAAGAAATATGAGGCTGTATATCCAGTGTTTCATAGAAAATTAGATTCTTGATTGGAAAAGACATCAGGATTCATCTGGGGGTCCATTCTCATTGCAAAACTGTATTTATACCATCCTTGAGTGAAAGCCATCCCATGTTTTCATGAAATGTTCTAGTGAAGGGAGAATATGCTTGGATAGGTAATCTGGGCTATTATTCATTACTTAAATTCCTTGAGTTCTTTTAACTCTCCAGCTAAAAATCTGTTTCCTTCTTTCCTCCCCCTTTTCCCCTCTGTCTCTTCTTCCACAATACAGAAATAGTTCATCACTTCATTGACACAGTAATCTTTCTCATCCTTTGGCTTCATACCTTCAGTATTTTCAATATTTCTTGAACTCAAGGTTAACAAGGTCAGCATGTTAAAAATAGGCTGATTTCTAAAGGAGAGCGAAATATCAAAGAATCGCAGAACCAATGCTCAGTTGTTCAAATTGTTACAGGCAGCAACTCATGACCATCAGATAAGATTCTTCACTGTTTTTAAAACTATGTATAATATGACTTTATAAAACAAGAAATAATATTTATTGAAGACTTTTTGGAAAATGAAGTTCTGTTAACTGAAGGAATATTGTATTTCCAATGGTTTGTTTCCATGTGACAGCTTTTCTTGCCAACTCCATGTGACAGCCTTTTCTTGCCAAATGGGTAGTGAGCTCTCAAATTCATTTCTGTTGATAACATCATTATTTGTCTAAAAATTTAATGAGAAGCTCCTCTTGAGAAGTAATGATCTTATATTTAAAGAGAAGTATGTTTGACATAAGACTAGTAGTTTACTTAACTCTGTGTTTTCCCTTGGGTACTAGTCTGCAAAATGAAGTGATCATGGACCCCAAATACTTATCCTCAAAGATTCTACAATATAATCTTTAGTCCTAATTACTGTGTATGAGTAGCTAAGCATTGTTTAAAAAAAAAATATTAGTGGGAAATTCCCAAGGAGGGCATATTAGAAGTGTCTACCCAAATTCTCAAGCCGACATGATTTAACTACAGACTGATTGTATTTTTAAGCTGTAAATCATTATTTGTATTTAAAAATCCAATATCATCTGAAATAGGTAAGGTTTTGAAAGCTCACAAAGAACCAAACACTAATGATTTTCAAATTCCATTTGAAAGGCTAATCACGAATAACAAATCACTGTATTGGTAGATTTGTTTTTCGTGATTAGCCTTTCATATCATCACATTGTCATTGTAAAATTACAAAAAATTCCCATACATATGATCAGAAAAACAAGAATTTTAAGTTTCTTCTCTTTACATTTCTTACAATCCTTTCTAATCAGTAGTAAAATGTACAAATAATAATAAATTTGAAAAATTATAAATGTTGAACTCATCATTTCTTCTCAATTTTTTGGTCCTTGGACAATACAATAATGGCATTCCTGAGAAGGCACATTGGTAGAAATAAGAAGCGAGAAGAATTATATTGTGGCAAAAAATGAAAGAAAATGAATTCATGCTTTTAAAAAGTTTTAAAGTATGATCAGGAATATAGACAATAAGCATAAAAAATTACTGAAGACCATAAGAGAAAGTGAAAACAATGTACATAGTTTAACAAATATGTAACAATAATGAGAACAAAAGGGGTTAAAATCAGAAAAGATGTTTTTGAGAGAATTCTTAGATGGGCTATAATTTTCAACTAAGTAAATGGGCAGGAAGTTTATTTCTGTGTGTGCATGTATAGCCTTACTGCATTGGAGATAAGGGAAACATATCTAGAAGTAACAGTAAGTATGGCACAAATGGCTTTGAAAATATTGAAAATGAGAAGATAAATTAGTGTTAGAGGCAAAGCTAAAGAAGAATTTTGTAAAGAATAGTAGTTTTGATTAGGTCGATCATATGCAGTTGATATATGTAACTATTTTGACTTGGAAGAACAGCCATTTAATATGGCTCTTTGTATTTCCTTCTTAGAGCTCTAAGGGAAAACCAGGAAGGCAGATTTCTGTTGTTATGGCTTGTTTCTGGATGCACCCTAGAAGTTTGTGTGTTGAAAGCATGGTTCCTGGTACAGTAAGGTTAGAAGTGGAACTTTTAGGCAATTATTGGATCATGAACACTTTTATGTCTAACATTAGTGGATAGCTAAATGATCTATTGGGAGGTGGGACCTAGGCAAAGGAAATCACACCCTGGGGGTGTGACCTAGGGTTTGTCTTCTTTCCAGCCACTTCCTTTCTCCATGTTTCCTGGCTGTCATAAACTGATAGGCTTTCTGCACCATGCCTTTCTTTCACAATGTTTTGGCTCACTTCAGGCATAGAATAATGGAGCCAGTCAACCACAGAGTGAATTCTTTCAATGTATGAATCAAAACAAATCTTTCCTCATCTAAGATGTTCTCTTCAGGTGTTTGTCCCAGCCATGAAAAGCTAACCCAAAAACTGGTACCAGGACTAGGGTCATTGCTGTGACTATATCTGAGCAGGAGGGTCAGAAGCCTATAGAGTTGGTTTGTGAGAGAAGTTTGGAAAAGCTTAGAGATATCTAGGTAAGACTGAATGTTGTAAGTGGAGTTGTCTTGGAAAGCCAGAATGCTGATTGCAATGTGAGCATTAAATACTATGCTCGTGATGTTTTAGATGGGAATGAGGACTCTACTGGGAACTGCAGTAGAGGCCATTTGTGTTAAATTTCAGCAAGCAAAACAAAACAAAGCAAAACAACACATACAAAAAAAATTGTCTACTTTTTGTCCACTGCCTGAGACCTAAGAATAAGCAAAACCCTTGTAGGTTCAAGGTTATAAAACTTAAAAATCATTTGAAAGACTTTGTTTTAGAATAGAGAACTAGGGTGCCCTGCTCCCACGGGGTCATCAAAATAAATATTTCACTATGTTTAGTCACTGAGGCATTCAGAGGCCACTGCAGCTATGGTCAAGGGGAACCCAAATACTGCTTGATCTGGCATCTGGCCTTGACATCATTCATGTGGTGCTGATTTTGCAGGAGTGCATAATACTCAAGTTAGTGTAGGTTTCCACCAAGATTTCAAAGAAAGACTTGGGAGACCACAAAATGTGTGGCACAGTTGGAGTCCCTGTAGACAGCCTCCAAGAGACTAATGTATAAAGCTATGAATGGAAAGCTGCAGCTGCAATGGAGACCGCAGAAAGTTAGAGATGCCAGAAGCCTTGAATGTCTGTCAAGAAAAACTGCAAGCAGCAAACAGCGTCAGCCCAAAAGAGGACAGATGAGTGGCAACTGAAGGCCATCAGGAGAGGGCTGCCTAGATACACTTTGGAGCTCACATCTTATCCCAATGTGATCCTGCTGCGGCACATGGTGCTATAGGACTTAATTTTTTACTAACTGGGTTTCAGTCTCGCTTTTCACCTCTTTTTTCTATGTTCTTATTCATACTTTTTGAAATGAAAATATTTACTCTGTGTAATTATATACTGCATGTGTGTAAATTGTTTTTGATATTTACATGGGTCCATAGCTAATGAACCTCAGAGGATTGTCAGAGGAGACTTGATCTGGCACTTTTGAGTAAGACTGGAACTGTTGTCTATGGGGACTCTTGGAGATGAATTAAATTTCACATTTTGAGAAGATCATAAGATTTAGGGGCCAGGGACAGAATGCTATGGTTTAGATATGAAATGTTTTCTGTGTTAGTCTGCTTCTCATTGCTGTGATCAAAATATCTGACAAGAACAACTTAGAGGAAGAAAAGTTTATTTGGGGCTTATGGTTTCAGAGCTCTTGCTTCATAGTCAGCTGACTCCTTTGCTCTGGGCTGAAGTGAGGAAGAACATCATGTCAAAAGGACATGGTGAAGGAAAGCTCTCAGTTCGTGGCAACCAGGAAGCAAAGAGAGAATATGTGGGTGCAAGGAGCTAGAGGCAAGATATTGTCCAGGGGCACAGTCCTAGTGACATACCTCCTCCAGTCATGCTCCACCTGTTTACAGTTACCACCCAGTACTTGAAATTATCAATCCTTCAAATGGATTAATCCACTGATGATATTACAGCTCATGTAACCTAATCACATTACTGCTGGACATTCATGCATTAATACATGAGCTTTTTGTGGGACATTAAAAATCCAAACCATAGCATCCCCCAAAGCTCATGTCTTTAAGGCATGATTCCCCATGTAGCAAGGGTCGGAAGTGGGCTTTTAGGCAATGATTGGATCATGAGGAATCAAAACTCAACAATGGATTATTTCATCAAATGAATAGATCCATAACTCCAAGCAAATGAACAATGAGCTGCCTAGTTGCTATTATTTGTCCTCTAATATAAGCTCTACCCAGACATGGGGAATAGTGATGACCAGACCCAGTTATCCTCTTTTTCTCAGAAATATGAACTATAAATATAGGAAAATCACTGATTATTAGTGGGTTAATAATGTAGGTATATAAAATTTATATTTACAGAGAAGAATTAAAGTAAGAATTAGTAACTGCCTATTTCTGAGAAACACTTCAGTAATTCTTCTGAATTACTACAGTTTCCTTGCAACTAGAGTTTCATTTGTACCCTAAATATATTCCTTTCTCTCTAAAGCCAGGCAATATGGTGGGAATTCTTTCACTTGTGCATCCTTTGAACAAATATCTAACTTATTAAAGTAGTTGGAGTGAGCTGTATTCATTTCAACCAAAAGTTATCACACACAAATGTGGAGTACAGACCAAGAATTTAAAGAAAGATGAAATGCTTTAATTTTTGAATTAAGAATGAAGAGAAGCCAAGACACTGGTTATTTAACTATATAATCAGCCCTGAAAAAAAAAAAAACTGAGTTTAATATACCTTCTGAAATAGAGCTAAATAATGTAACTTTCATTCCTTTCCTCCCCAGTGCCAATCTAAAACCTCTAGAAAGATTGCCTGTCATCCTGCTTGTTAATTTAAAATTAGTCCACACACCCCCAACTTCCCTGAACTTGGAGCAAAATCTCCAGTAATGAGGTTACACTTTTGAGTGACATTCTCAACCCATTGCTTTAAATGGTCAGAGTCACTATGACACTATGATTAGGATCCTATTGTTCCTCTGTAGCAAGTGCAAGTTTAAAGTAAAGTAATGTGCACAATTGCTACAATTTTATATTTTAGAAGATACATGGGTAATATATTAAGGATTTTAGCTAAAGACATTATGTTGAAGGAATACTGTATGGATAATATCACAAATATGAATAAACAGTATTTCTTGAGTTTAATACTTGTTACTTAATTTATTCCATGGCTTTTAAAGATCAAAAACTCCTTGAATTTTTGCCACATGGAATCCTCATTTACTTTTCAGGAGTTAGTCTAGAATCCTATTATGTATTATGGCATCTGGGCTTTCCTTGCTGTTACAAGCATTTGATGCCCTTTTAAGAAACCATAGCTTTTTATATGCTGTTTTTTTTTATATGCTGTTTTTTTTAAAACTCCAATAGCAGTCTTCTGTTGTTTGTGAGTTTCCAAAGCTTCAGGAGGATGAAAACTTGTGATAACAGAAAATTTCACAGAAACCAGATTCTCTTCCCTACACATCAGCTACCACAACCCTTGTCCAAACCACTTCTTTTAACAACTAGAACTTCCTAAGTGGTCTCTCTACTGCCATTTTTATTCACAAAACATGTTTCCCATGCAGCAGATAAAGTAAATTATTAAAAATGATTCATCTGATTTTTTTTACTCTCTCTGTCACACACACACCCCCTAACACTATTTAATGGCTGTCCATAGCATTTAAAATAAAATGCAAATTTCTCAGAACCCATCTCTAACTTCATATTATGTAGTTCACTTACACATACAAAACTCTAGCTTTCTCTTGGCTTTATAGCTTTGTACATTAAATGTTTTAATCTTAGTCCTATAGCAGATATATAAATTGGCCCTCCCTGTTCCTGACTATGACCAAGCATCACTTCCTTAGAAAGGTCTTCTCTGACCAATTCATATAAAATGATTTTTCTCTAGCTATTCTCTTTTTCATCATTTAGTTTTTTTTCATTCTTTTGGTTTGTACACTGAACCACTTCCAGTTGTGTGGGCCAGGGTATTTCAAATCTTGTTTTACACAGTGCAGACAATAAGGACCACAGCAACTTTCTGTAGAAAGCATCCCTTTCTTATGTTTTTTTTTTTTTTTTTTTCAGAGTGGAGATCAATCCAGTTGGATCCTATACAAGTGAACACTGCAGCACAATTCCAAGGAATAAGCAAAAATACTGGGTTTAAAATATAAACCACTATGGGAAAATCAGTATCATACCTATGTTCTTTTTTTTTTTTTTTTTTTAATTTTAATGTGTTCCTACCTGGGATTGAACTCAGGGGCACTCAACCACTGAGCCACATCCCAGTCATATTTTGTATTTTATTTAGAGGCAAGTTCTCACCGAGTTGCTTAGCACCTTGCTTTTCCTGAGGCTGGCATTGAATTTGCTATCCTCCTGTCTCAGCCTCCTGAGCCACTGGGATTACACCACTGTGCCCAGCATCGTTGTTGTTGTTATTGTTGTTGTTGTTGTTTTAAAGGCAATGTTATTCTTTAAGTTAATATTCCTAAGTAGAAATTTACTTGGAAGAGCCAGGTGTGGTGGCATACACATGTAATACCAGCAGCTCAGGAGGCAAAGACAAGAGGATTGTGAGTTCAGTGTCAGCCTCAGCAACTTAGCGAGGAATTAAGCAACTCAGTGAGACCCTGTCTCTAAATAAAATACAAAATAGGGCTGGGGATGTGGCTCAGTGGTTGAGTGCCCCAAGTTCAATTTCCAGTACCAAAACATTAAAATTAAAAAAAAAAAGAAAGGTACTTGGAAGAAATACTCGGACAAATGTGTCATGATATGTGAATATAAACTTCAACACAGGGGACTACTTAAAGGTCCACTCAGTGATTACTTAGTAAATTACAAGGCAGCTACACAAGGAGTAGAATGCAATTTTTAAATGGATGGTATATCTATATTCTCTAATATGAAAAAAATCTTTGTGACATGCTTAGGGGAAAAGTGGGCTGCAAAGCAACTCATGCTCATGGAGTTGTTCATTTAAACTCTATACTTAATATTGATAAGGATGTTTTTATATTGAACCATAAATTATTATAGATATTTAACAAAATTCTGTCTGTAGGTAGTATGCCCAGATTAGGAGCTTTCAAGAGGTTTTTAATTTTTTTATTATAACTTTCTCAATTTATTTTACAATTAATTTGCACTTTTTAGTACAAAGAAAATGAGAAACAATAAAGGATTCTAGCGAAAAAAAAATTCTGTTTGCAGACAATACAGCAGGATGGGGAAATAATTAAGTGGGGGAAAAAATGAGAAGTGGCACAGCCATACAATGCCAACGTTCATGAGGAGATAATGCACAAAAGGGATTATGTTTTAGAGTTGGTAGGACCAAAATTAATCCTTTGTTCACTCTTTCAAAACTCTCAATAATGCTATATTATTTCTATAATTAAAAATATTGTTAAAGATTAATCTGCACATAGATGCTGATCTCTTGATAGAGTCTGGAAATTCATACAAGTATTCTGGAATAGTAATTTGGACAAAAAGGCTGGAATATTAAAGTATATTATTATTATATTTCTGTTTTATATATACATATATACTTGACCATGAAATAAGTACAGTAAAGCTACAATATTTTAAGTCAGTAGAGAAGTAAAGTTAGTTTTGAATTCTACTCTAGTCTGCCTTCCCATAGAGTTCTATCTTGAAGACCTCTTTATAATCTACAGACTGAAGAATTTCAGAATGTAGACTTCAAAGCTTCCATTCCTGTTACATTGGCAGAAGCACTTCCTCTCCCACTCGTTCACCACTTTGAACTATAATAGTAACTAATCTAGTAACCTTGCAGGATCTAATGGGGGCATATATGCCATAGGTAATTCTTGGTACTTTCTAAGAACTTTGATCGTGTACTCTCTTTTTTCAGTTACTAGAAGAACATCTAGGAATGAATCTAGTTTCTATGTAGAATGAGCATGATCAAAAATATTCTGGATGGCGAATTATGAATGTCTTTAATGCTGGCTTTAATATCATAGCAATTCCAATTTTGTTGTGAGGCAAATGTTCCATATCTGCTGGTCCATCAGTATTATTTACATCATTGATGTGTACATCCACTTACATAAAATCATTGCTATATGGTATATCAGTAATACTGAAGTTAGTGTCAATATTGACCTAATTTAAAGATAGTATATAAGCAGATAAACTCATGCAGTCTCTGTTTTTCCAGTTGAAATTCATATCTTACTTGATCATTTCAGAAACTGGTATATAAAATCCATGAATGAACTTTTAGAAAGACTGCACAATGTAGGACAGACAACAAAATACACATATTATTTTCATGGATCTTTTAAATAAGTTACTATGTTTCAAGCATTAACTGATTTTTTCTTTCTCCATTTTTTCCTATGTATTGATTCCTATATCTAAATAGTTTAAAAAGCACAATAGTTTTGGAGGATGCTGAATAATAATATGATTGAGGGAAGGCAGCAGTTGTTCTTGTAAGCAGACCTTGTAAGCAGGCAAATGTTGAAACACGTATTAACTGAGCTTCTACACTATACATGATACATGGCAAGGAGGATTCCAAGATAATAAGATAGAGTCTTGTCCTCATAGTCTACTAGAAAACAACAACAACAACAAAAACAAAAACAAAACCCTCCACCATGTGCAGACACACCACAATAGAAAACATGGAAAGCTGCTGCTATGTGTGGGTTGCAGTTTATAATATAATGTGAAATGCTCTAAATGGAGGTCTGTGAAATGTAGTGTCTGAATATAAAAGAAGAAGCAATTAATCCTGCTGGAGGGACTGGGGGAGAATTGGTCTTCAAGGAAAGCTGCAGACTGGAGAAGCAATTTGTGTAGGGTCTTGAAGATATGTTATATTATTACCAGAAGACATGTAACAGGGTTTCAAGAGAGGACTGAAGGCTACCATATAATGAAAAAAGGGCATCAACTATCTTACTAGTTCAGTATATTCTCAAATTATTGGATGGCTTCATTTGTTTCATTAGCACATTGTCTGGCGTTTCTGTTGTTCGCTTGAATTCTATACCCGTAGAATTTAATGTTGTTCTTTACATGCATTTAGCACAATGACAGCAGAGATGGTGGGACATAGAGGAAAATCTACTGAAAAGCCTCTGAATCACTGAAGAAGTTGATGGACACCTTGATGTATATAACAGATCTTTTTCTACTAGCATGAGTGGAATCTGAAATGGAGACGAAGATTGTAATCAACCAGCACAATTAATATGAAAAGCTCCAAAAGAAAATAATATTTCTCAGTTTGTTCTGCTTCCTGGTCTCTGATCTCATGACATTAAACCATGCTATAATCAATCTTAATATGATGTATTTTTTTCCAAAGTTTGGGGGGGTATACAAATGTGTGTGTGTATGTGTGTGTTTCTGAAGAGTGTTTCTAGATCATAAAATAATGCAAATACTTAAACCTCAAGTATACTTTGTTGGTAGAAAAAAAAAAAGAAAAAACAATTTTGATACTGATATTAGAAGCAGGCTTATGTTAAACTCATGTGACACAAAAAGGAGGAATTGTAATTAACAAGATAATTCTGAGTACATGTGTGTGAATGTGTGTTTGAGTGAGTATGTGTATGTGTGTAGAATAACTATAAATTTAGCATTAATCTAGAATGGATCTAGAAGACCTCAATATGAAAAGGGATGCTATCTAAGTATCTACCCCAAAGGTTTTCTTATATAATTCTCACTGAAAGAAGAAAAATAACAACTTTCCATCAGGAAATTATGCTGAGATTTGGACTTAGAACTATAGGTGAAGGTTCAATGCAATAATGGAATGTATAGAGAAAAATTTGGCCATCTGATTCCTGGCTAGAAATGTGTGGCTTTTGAAAGGAAAATTATCACTGAAGTTGCTAAGCTTCCAACCATTCATTTGTTCAGTTCTTTTCAAATATTTGTGGGTATGTGGCAATGATTATTATCACAAGCAGAGCACAACTCTGTTGGCCTAGATCTTAGCAAATTAGGATAAGTTTAAGCTCTTTCATGAACTTTCTCTGCCAGTATCTGTAGACATTTAAAGCTTCCTTCAAACGTATATGTTCTTTCCGTTAGCTCAGCTTCTTTCCATGTACTGCACAGAGTAGAAAAACTGCATTGTCTGTAAAATGGGTAAACACAGTATACTTTAGAATAATTTCTGTTTAAGGGAAGACTAGGGAAGAAAGTGTAAGTAACAATGAGAACTTACCCACCTAATAAATTCTTATAAACTATGACTATCCTCTAAATAGTCTCATTCCCAAATGATGACCTATAGAACTTCTCTTTAAATGATGTTCGTCTTGAAAAAGGATATATATTAAGAGTGTAAGTAACATTCACTTGTCTGTTGAGAGAGCCCAGAATTGTTTATCCTTTTGACATTGTTTTGTTCATAGGTGGTCCTGTGGCCTAATTCTATGTGGATGTGGGTGGTCATCTCTTGAGATTCAGATTTATTGTCATGAGAGGAGAAAAACTTTATTTTTAGCTCATCTAACTATTAAAGCTTATGTGTCTGCTCTTATTCGGCAACATAAAATTTCAGCACTCCAGCTTCCTGACAGACTAAAGCCTCAAATTTGCTGCCATGAGTAACAAAAATAATATTTAATGTGTCTATTCTTCAAAGTGTCTCACGAACTTTTAAAAATCTATACTCCCATTAATAAATATAAAACTCCCATGTTCTCCCAGAGAGTCTCAAAACCATTATTTCGTATATATTCCCACCAATCAAAAAGTTTGCTTTACTTCCTATAGCTATTGTATTATAATTATGATGACAATATTTTTAAGTTCTATAAATTTTAAAGTACTGTAATTTTGAATGTTCTTTATAGTCCCTGTTCCCTTCCTGAGGTTTGACATCTGTTTGGGGGGTGGACTTGCAAGTGATAAAGTGCGCCTCCAACTGAGACCCACTCTTGCAGTTATCCTAAATATTCTAAATGTAACCTTTGTATCTAGGCTGATCCATTAGAGAGTAGCCTAATTGGTTTACATCACCTCCCTACTTCTTCCACCAGCAATGCTATTAAGGAATCTGTTTTGATCTTTTGCATTGGCTCCCATCAAGAGACACTAAACCAGAGTTGTATAAAACGTGATAATGTATTCATTACAGGATTTTTTTGAAGATATAATATACAGCATTATACATATTCTTTTCATGAATGCATGAAGACATGCATGGGTGAAAAGGAGTGTAGATTCTTATTTTCTTTAAAGAAAATTTTATTTGTTTTATCTCTTTATGCATCTGTGACTCTTCTGTTTCTCTCTTTGCTCTGGTCCAAACATAATTTCACCCCTTTTCAATGCACATAACTTTATAATGTACATTTTTTTTTTTTTGGTACTGTTGATTGGACCCAAGGGTGCTTAGCCGCTGAGCTACATCACCAGAACTGTTTATTCTTTATTTTGAGGCAGTCCCACTAAGTTGCTTAGGGTCTTGCTAAATTGCTGAGGCTGGCCTTGAACTTGGGATCTTCCTGCCTCAGCCTCCCAAGGCACTGGAACTACAGGTGTGAGCCACTGTGCCTGGCTATGATGTACCTTTTCATTGGTACATTATAATTAAGCATAATAGTGGGATTTGCCATGCCATGCCACCTGACCTTTGAATATTTGAAAGATCAGCTTGGGACTCAGCCCACCACAGACTGTAATCTCAGATCTTGGTATTTGCTAGTCCTATGGCCTTAGGTCACTAATTTCCCAATCTGGAAATAAACTAAAAACACCTTCCTCATGGAGTAGTGTAGAAGATCTAGATGATTTATTTAAAATGTCTAACAATACATAAAACACTAACATTAGAAAAAATATGATTTCCATGGTTTTACTTTTGCCCTGATACCTACCTTTATGTTTGTGGATCTATCTCTCTCTCTTTCTCTCTCTCTCATTCTGTGTGTGTGTATATGTGAATTGCTTGTGTGTATGTGCACGTGTGCATGTGTTGTTTTCCATTGGATTTTGCAATATTTCCTTAGAGAATCTCAAGTATCCTTTAAAAATAAGTTGAATGTATGTAAATAAAGATAATGGCCTATGAAGTTGGATACTTCACAGCAACTTCAGGAAGCCAGCACTAGTGAAGAAAGGGAAGCGGGGGAGGGAAGGAAGAAAAGAAGGAAGAGAAGAAAGGAAGATGAATGAATTAATTAAGAAATCAAAAAGAAGTATCTAAAGATATTAAGAATTTTTAAATATTTTCCCTTACTTAACAACATTGCATATGATCTATCCTCTCAAAATATGGTTATATGCCATTGTTGGGCTTCTTCTCCCTTCTTTCCTTCTTCCTTCCTTTCCTTCTGGCTTCCTCTTTCTTTCTTTCTTCTTCTTCTTCTTTTTTTTTTTTTTTTTTTTTCCTGGCTACTTTGCCCTGCCCAATTCTAATAATACCCCTGCTGCTTTTAAAACTTGAATCTATGCTGTTCTGTTGAGAGGAACAGATCTTTATATCAAACTGTCAGAGATATTTAAAGTACTGGGTAGAATATTAGGTGAAATAAGCTTGAGAGTGCCACACCTGAGGTGGTAACTTTCAAGAACTGGCAAAGATCTACCCTCACCTCTTCCCCCTACCTTGACACTATGATGACCTGGTAACACATAAACATCCAGGCCAGCCTCTGAAAAGCACGGTTTACCCTCCTTGGCCACACCTATGGCATGGACATAAAACCTAAGAAGTGAGATGGAAAGAGAAATCCAGTGTCCTAGATAAGTCTTAAGGTCAAAATAACATTTCAGCACATTTAATTTAGAATAGTTCAATGCTTATAACATTATGAACAGACAATACTGAATGTATATTTGTTTGTCTTTCTGTTTTTCCTTCCTGTTTTTCTTCTAATAATAATATTAATTAAGATCCTATGAGTAGCATTGCAGTAATAACTAACCACAGGGCATAAATTTAGACAGGATTTCTTCAGTACCTCTATGCTGTAGGTAAATAAAATTGCACTTAGAATCATTATTAAATGTAGGCATATATTTCCTCAACTGAGCTGAAATAGAAGTAAACAGAATCTCAGAAATTAAAGTAACTGATAGGGATAGTCACACACACACACACTATGTGTGTGTATATATATATATATATATATATATATATATATATATATATATATATATTAAATTCTTATAGTGATTGTCTTTTATAGAAGTGGATTGATTTCTCTTTTGACATACTTTCTTAAAACTATTCCAAACAAGGATAACAAGGATTCATTCTCACCACTCTAAACATTGCTTCCATGCATGTTACAAACGACTTCTTTGTTTCTGAGCACCATGATCAATTCTTCATCTTTATCTAAATTATCAGCCTAATTAATATAGTTGACCATTCCCTCTTTTTTCATATACTTTCTTTATTCAAATTCAAGAACACCACATATTTTTCTTCTCAGATTTCTCCTTTTCTACTCAAACTCAATGTTGGAGGCCAGAGCTTTGCCCTTGGATCATGTCTTCTTAGGATAAACATTGAATTTCCTGGTGATCTCATCCAGAGTCATACCTTTACACACTAACTATAAACTGATGACTCTCACATTTGTATCTCCAGTCTGAACCTCCATTCTGAACTCTGGTCTCATGTTCCAAATACCTGTTCAACATCTCTCTCTGCATGTTTGATATGTCAAATCGTATACCCAAAACTGAATTTCTGATCTCTCTTATATCAGTGTTCTTCTTTCTGCCTTCACAAGTTTGATTGATCTCAACTCTTCTAATGGCTTACATCAAAAACCTTATAGTCACCAAGACTCTTCTCTTTCTGTTCCCTCTCCTCCCCATCCAATTTGTTAGACAATCTTGTTGGCCCTTTTCTTCAAGAGAGTTTTATAATCAGATTACTTCTCACAACTTCCTCATCTATGGTCCAAGCCACCATCATCTCTTGCCTGCAAAACCATAATAGCTTCATTAATAGGCCTCTCTATTTCTATGTTTGTAACAAATAGTTTCACTTTCAACACAGCAGCTACATCCCTACTGTCGAAATATGTCAGATCATGTTGTCCCTCTGTCCACAACTTGAAACTGGTGTCTGTGGTTCCACAGGTCCAAGCATAAATCATTACAATGGCTCACAGGCTGTGTGCTCTACTCATCATTTGCCTCTCTAACCACATCTTGTTGTTGTTGTTGTTCATTCTGCTTGAACTTTATTGACCTCTATCCTATTTCGTGAACATGATAGGCAAGTTCTTACCTTAGGGCCCTTGCTACAGTTCTACATCTAACTTAGAATTCTCTTTCCATGGATATTTGTGATGCTGTCTTTCTTACATTTATCAAGCTTTGCTCAACTATTATTATTAGTGATGATGAGTTTCATTTCCCCAGATGTTGAAGACTGAACACCCCAGAAACACCGAGGAAGGCATAGAAAGCAAGTTTTATTTAAAGAATATTAATTGACTTCTTTTCCGCAGAGAAGGCGGCCCAGAGCTGGGTGTCCATGGGAGGGAATGAATCTTGTCTTTTCATAGTTTCCATGTTTCCCTTCCTTTTCTCCTGCCCATGACGTAAAAAGGAGGGAAAAGGATAATTCAAGGGTACCTCTCCCCATTTTACATTGTCTGTCTGGAGAAGCAGGAAGGGAGCCACCCAGGGAATGGCCATTAACAATTCCCTGCTGAGAGGAAAAATAGCCCCAGAGGCAAGTGACTTTGGCCAAGAGTGGGGTAAGGGAGATATTTCCTGAAGGTATTAACATTCCATTCCCTTTGAGTCTGCTTCCATCTTCTAGACCTGACCAGTCTATTTATCTACACTAACTTCCTGACTTTTGTTCTTGCTTCAATATCATCTTGTGAAAGAAAACTTTTGCCCCTATTCTAAATGCTATAGACTCTTTCATTACTACTTCCATTCCTGTCCCCTCTTGTCCTGCTCTACATGTGCTTTTAAGATTTTTATCACATGTCTCCATCTAAATACTGTATAAGTAACATACATTGCATTTATAATTTATTGTTATTATCATTTATCTCCCCCAAATAAATTTTAGTTTACTGGAGTCCATTGTTGGACATTTAGTCTTCCTTTTACCATTAATTGATTGCAATTGTATGTTTTGCTACCATTTACATCCTTGTCTGTAAAACTTTTTCTGTTTGTGGGAATCTTTTTCTAAAATGTGTTTCAAGATGGAGACATACTTGGGAAAATTAATTTTTAAAGCTCTTAATACATATTAGCAAAATGCTTTCCAAGTGGATTGTACTCACTTACACTCTCACTGACAATGTACTAGGGCTTACTCCATTACTTCCTCAATGTTGACTTTTGTTATTTTTTGACAGTTTAATTACCAAAAAAAGTTCCATGCTAATTACTTAACTGAAATTCGTGTAACATTAAATACAACTTCTTCTTAGTTTCACAATTTTTTTGTGTTTTTTTTTTCCTTTTATAATCACCTTGACCTATCCTTTGTTCATTTACCTTTAATGCTTATATATTTTTTGCATCTTTAACTGACTATATTAAAATTAATATTCATTTTATTTGGATAATTATATTATAGCTATTATACCTTTATTGTCATTAAACGACTAAAGCCTTGTTTATTTTCATAGGCATTATAGAGAAAAGAATTCCTTGAGAACTTTTAAGTGTTTATAAAAAAATTTTTTCCTACTTTACAGGGCAAAGAGCTCAATACATATCTGTAAATGAAATCTTGAAGAAAAGGGTTGAAGGTTATTCTTGAGCAATGTCTAATGTCCCTACAAAAATGTGGCAAGAGTGCAAATCAGGTGGGGCAAAGAAATAAACAAAGGTTTGATGCATAGATGAGCATGACTTAGAAACGCACTTCCATTGATAAACTGTCAGCATCAATTGTACTTTTAAAATTTCTTCTTCTTAGAATTTATTCTTCGGTACCAATTTCTAGTCAAGGAGAATGACATTGATTGTAGATAATTGAGACTGAACTTTTGGGGTGATTTTAAAGGTGACTTTAAATCTCTTCATATTTTGCTTGTTGGTATTTTAAAGATCTAATGATAATGATCTTACATTTGTAGTCAGGGCAAGCTAAAAGAATCTCCCATTACTGCAGAGACCCTGTCAGAGACAATTCACTCTATTGGATTTTTATTTATTTATTTATTTATTTATTTTTGTATCTTTAGCTAAGATTGCCATATGGCTTCTCTTTGCTTTATTACATTACATGTTCTAAAACCTTTACCCTAAAAGTGAATTTATACTGATACTATGCAGAAAGATCAAGTTTTTACCATGGAGATGCTACCATCCTCAGGGTTAAATGTGGCCTCTATTTAGCTATGTGCAGCAACATCCCGAAACAGTGAGAGGTGAGGATGAAGGATGTCTTTGGACCCAGAGAGAATTTAAGTAGGCAGAATGTAATTACCCAAGTTGGACTTAAGCCAGAATGACGGGGTTAACATCCTTACTAACATCCATCCTAATTGAAGAAAATTGAAACTAACAACAGCTACTTTCCCAAAATGTGAGTCATACACCTTCTCCTAGTGTCTTTCATTTTCTCTTTATTAATAGAGTCTCCCAGGCAAGGACCAGATTTTTATCTAAGTTGTCTGTTACCAGAAAAACTGCTGTTTTTGAAGGATATGAAAATACAATCTAGTCATTACTTAAAAGATTTCTGAAATATGAGGAGACATGTAATTTCTCTTTTGGTTTCCAAGTCAAAAACAAGACAAAACAAAATAGATCCCCTCTCCCCGCAAAATAAAACCTGGCTTCACAACATGGCATGGTGCCCAGGTTTGTAGAGTTTGATATTATTTTTCTCCTCTAATATTGAATTGAATAAAATGTTACTTGTTGGGCTAAATCTATGGAAGGATTAAAACTTAGAATTCTGAATGATCTCAACTTTAAAAAATAATCCACACTTTCTATAAGAGGAGTAACATTTTTTAAAATGTATTTTTTTTTTGATTTTTTTATTTTCATCCTCCAATAAAGTTTGAACTCTGAAGATCAGAGATAGCTTTTTTTTTTTTTTTTTTTTTTCACTTGAGTAGCATCAGCACAGAACACAATCTCCTGGCACAAATGGATGCTGAATACACATTACTGAATGCTTCTCATGAGGACTATTTATTGACATTATGACAACTAGCTAAAAAATTTGGAAGAAAGAAATAAGAATAATTTCTCTTTCTTTTAAGATTTAGCTTTTCTTGTATCTGTCAATCTCTACTATTTCCCTTTTAAAGACTCTTCCCAACACAAACTCCTCTGAAGTTCAAATATTTTATCATTTTTCTTCTACTAGAAGCAAACATTATTCTATAATTAATTGTATTTGACCAACAATGAAACTTCTAATTCTTACTCTCATGGAAATTTCATTCCCAGTTAAAAATGATGCATTCAAGGAAGATATTGTTAGTGTAGGCTTATATTAATTTTTAGTCCAAACCAGTTGTTTGTTTATAAAATGACTGTTTAGGCAGACAGCGGGGTGCTACCCTACATTATGGGATGGGTGTTCCAGTGAGACCACTTGAGGAATCATCGAAGGAGCGCTTCAAGGGACCAGGTGGAAGCTTCTGTGCTTTTTTTTTTTTTTTAAATTATTTATATATGACAGCAGAATGCATTACAATTCTTATTACATACATTGAGCCCTATTTTTCATATCTCTGGTTGTGTACAGAGTATATTCACACCAATTCGTGTCTTTATACATGTACTTTGGATAGTAATGATCATAATATTCCACCATCATTAATTACCCCATGCTCCATTCCTTCCCCTCCAACCCCTCTGCCCTATCTAGAGTTCCTCTATTCCTCCCATGCTCCTGCTCCCTATCCCACTATGAATCAGCCTCCTTATATCAAAGAAAACATTTGGCATTTGGGTTTTTGGAACTAGCTAACTTCACTTAGCTTTCTCTCTTCTCTAACTCCATCCACTTACCTGCAAATGCCATGATTTTATTCTCTTTTATTGCTGAGTAATATTCCATTGTGTATATATGACACATTTTTTAGCAATTAGAGAAATGCAAATCAAAACCACTCTAAGATTTCATCTCACTCCAGTCAGAATGGCAACTATTGTGCATACAAACAACAATAAGTGTTGGCTAGGATGTGGGGAAAAAAGGTACATTCATATGCTGTTGGTGGGACTGCAAATTGGTGCAGCCAATATGGAAAGCAGTATGGAGATTTCTTGGATAACTGGGAATGGAACCACCATTTGACCCAGCTGTCCCTCTCCTTGGTCTATACCCAAAGGACTTAAAAACAGCATACTACAGGGACACAGCCACATCAATGTTTATAGCAGCACAATTGACAATAGCTAAACTTTGGATCCAACCTTGATGCCCTTCAATAGGTGAATTGGATTAAAAAATGTGCTTTTTTGTATTGTACATGTTTGGCTTCTCATGAGGCAAGACTCTAAACTGTGCTCTAGAACAGTTTGTACCTCATAGCAGAAAAAGACAGAGATAATACTGTCATATGATATGCAGGTCCAGAGACAAAATGAACATGGAAAAATTGAAGTGACAATTTTTACATAAATAACATTTATTGGAGGTTTTTATATTGTGTGGTTACACTGTAATAAGGGATGGCGATTTGGTGTAAATAAAGGAATTGCCAACCTTCTAACTATCTCTTAAATCAGGAATTTTCTTGTCTTTTGTTACTTTTCTATGTGCAAAAAGTTTGGCAATGTATTTGGTACTGCATATTTCATGAAGCTCTGCATGCAGGGCCTGGGATTCGGATAGGCATCAGTCGGAAATGCTGCAATATTATAAAAAGTGCTGTTCTTGCAGAATTTCCAGCCCAATTTAAACCTATTCATTCTTGATATCTTCTGAGAAATATTTAGTATCATGGGATTTATAGCCCAGTTTTCTGACCAAACAGGTTCAAGTAATTTCTAAAATACTTATAATAAGCAACTTTAAAGTTATGCCAAAATCTTGGACTCCTAATGTTCTTCCAAACCACAAAGAATTGCTCCTGTAAATGCCCATCCATCTTCAGGTAACCAGTGTTTGATTATCTTTATGTAGGTGTATAATCTATTCATAACTCTTTTCAGTTACTTTTGCCAACTATTTTTCTGTTGTAGAGACTCAAGGAATTAACTAGTTCTATTTTTATTATTACTTTACTTTATGTTTATTACTAGCTAAAACATAGCCAGGGTGAACTTGCTATAAAAATAACACAGAGCATTTCATATGTGTATATGGCAAATGTAAATGACATCTGTGCTATGCAATATTTTTCATGATTTGCAATATTGGCTCTCTTTATCTAGAATTCAATTCAATAAACTTTTACTAAATGCTCAGTGTGTATGTCAAGCTCTATGCCAAGAGTATAAATTATACCTCCTGATTTATTTAGACTGTAAAATCTACTTATTTTCTCATGGTCAAATAAAAATGGGAGGAAAAGTCAACGATTAAATACTTGACCAAAAAGAATACAGAGGCATTTGTCATTTTGGTTGTACTGCTCAGCATCGGAACATCTTTTTAGTGGGGGCATGAGAATCCAGTGGATGTGGAAAGAATATTGGCAAATAATTCACTTCTCTCCACTCCTAGAAAGGAGGGCAAGTAATCTGCATGTGTTTAGTCAGGTGTTTCTACCCCAATGTTTGATTCTTGGGAGCCTGAAACAAAGGCACCAGGTCTGGACAAAGTTGTATTTATAATAAACTTGTGGAGCTGAGAATTTAGCAGTATGTCTCCAGTGTTTTTAGGTATCTTTAGGCGATATTCTAAACAGAAATAGAGGATGTTGGCTGAGTCTTTTCTCCCTTGGATTGTTGCCAGACCTTGTGTTCCAGCATTTGAGGATATCATTTGTGCTTACAACCTTTCAGTAATTTTTTTCTACTTATATTAATAGGAGGATGTTTGTATTGTTTGCAATGAAAATGTCCAACTGAGAGTAAAGAAATCTGATGCCAGAATGATATGACTGCTTTATCTTAGAGATTGCTATTATAAATTTATAGACATCAATGTAAGTTGTCTACTGTAATTGCTCAATAAATATTTAAACTTCAAATAAATAAAATAGAATACAACTCAATAGTATATTTTAACTCTAGAATGATGAAAATTAGTTGAATAGCTGTACTTTTGGAAATTCATTTAAAAAGCAGCTTATAACTTCTGGTTGCAAATCTAGTGTGTAAAGAGTTTAGAGATAATTATCCCATCTTAAGAAGTGAAAAACTGGATAAACTGGAAAAGTCAACATTTCTTTTTAGATCCATTGGAGAGATGAGGTCCCAAGTCAAGACAGATGGAAAGACACAGAGAATCACAACTACTGGAGCAGAAAACCCCAAGCTTGCAACCTCCATGGAACCAGCAGTAAGGTAAGAAAACCTGAAATATAATTGATAAATTGCCAGAGGTGCAGAGTGGACATGTCTATATAGAGGGAGCTCTTATGTTACACAAGTTCCCTATAATAATCAATAGTGATGATACAGATCTCATTCTTCCAATTATTTCTCCATTGGCTTTAGTGACACAACTTTTTGCCATTTTTCTTATTTTTATAACTTATTTTTTATTTTTAAATTTATTTTAATTAGTTACATATGACAGTACAATGATCTTGACATATCATACATTTGAATCAGATGGGATATACTTTCTCATTTTTCTGAGTGTACAGGTTGCAGAATTACATTGGTCATGCAGTCACATATATACCCACAGCAATAATAATGTCTATTTTATTCTGCTGTCCTTCTATTCCCCCCTTCCACTCCCCTCCCCTCCCATCACTTCTCTCTACCCAATCTAATGTGACCCACTTTTTTTTTTCTCCCTCACATCATCATACCTGCATTCTGTATAAAGATGAGAGTCTCCTTCCATCTTCCATGCAATTCCTCTTCTCCCTCCCTTTCCCTCCCACCTCTCTTCCCTATCTAGAGGTAATTTTCTTCTCAGGCTCTTCCTGCCTACCCCATTTTGAGTCACCTCCCTTATATCAGAGAAGACATCTGCATTTGTTTTTTAGGGATTGGCTAACTTTACTTAGCATCATCTGCTCTAATGCCATCCATTTCCCTGCAAATGCCATGATCTTGTCTTTGTAACTTCTTATTAGAGTGCTGAAGGATCCTGATTTTCTCACATTCTATTTATTCTTTCTAGTGGCATTACCAACTTCTTTAGCCTCATTGCTTCCTGTCTTCTCACTTAATGCATTTCCAGATCTAAAAGACAATTGGGGCTCACCACCTTCATTTCCATATCTTACCAAGCAATTTTTTAAACTTCTGCCCCCATAGTAAATTGGAAAATTTATGATTATCCTAAAGTACTTCCTAAGTATCCAACAGATCTTAGATGACCCTTCCTCAGCCCCTCAGAAAAACACTCTTGATTTTGGCCCTTGCCCTTTCTTATTATTGTTATAACTACCAATCTCAGAGCCCTGAATGTATCCTGTTAACTGTGGACAAATACACTTTTTTTTTTTTTTTTCAAATCCACATTTTTGGTGCAACAAATTACTCAACATTTAGTCACTTAAAGCAGCAATAATTTATTCTCATGAGCATGAATCATGTGCTTATTCTACATGTGGTTTGGGAGCTTTGCTGATCTTGGCTGGACTTGCTCATACATCTGGTGATTGGTTGATCTTAGTTGGGATAAGCTGGGCCATGTCTTTATTTCTCCTCCTTGGATGAGCATGTAGACAGGACATGGTGATGGCAGGTCCATGCTGGTAGAAGCAGCAACTCTGAAGGTCTCTCAAATCCTAGGCTGGGAACTTGTACAACATCAGTTATACCTTATTACCTAAAGGAAGTCATGTGGACTTGTACTTAAAGCTGAAGAGTGAGAAAAAACATTCTTCTTCTTTTGTCTTGTGACAAAGGATACAGAGATGAATAAAAAATTGGGACCAGTGATGCAGCCTACAACAGGGAGTCTGGCCTTGTTCCAATCCAATCTGTTTTCCTTATTACTAAATCCAAGAAAGTTAAACACGATCATGTTTATTCCTTGGTTATATCTCTTGACTGCTTTTTGGATTAAACAGAGCCTTCATCACTAGGATTTTCAGACTCTTTATCCAACCTAACCAACTTTACCAACCATAGTGTTTTCTGTTGCTTTATTTTCCCAGAAATTCTATTTTCCCTTATGAAATCACTTCTCCTCCACACCATTGCATCTATGTGATACAGAATAGGCACGGGATGCAGGGTGTTACGGTTTGAATGTGAGGTGTCCCCCAAAAGCTCACATGTGAGACAATGCAAGAAGATTCAGAGAAGAAATGATTGGGTTACAAGTACCTTTACCAAATCAATGAATTAATCGCCTGATGGGATTAATTGAATGGTAACAGAAGGCAGGTAGGGCATGGCTGGAGGGGGCAGAACATTGTAGGGGGGGCTTTTGGGTATATATTTGTGTCTGTCAAGTGGAGACTTCTCTGTCTGCTTCTTGATCATTATTATGTGAGCTGCTTCCCTCCACCACACCCTTACACCATGATGATCTGCCTCACCTCCAACCCTGAGGGATGGAGCTGGCCTTCTGTAGACTAAGGACCTCTGAAACTGTGAGCCCTCAAATAAACTTTTCTTCCTCTACAATTGTGTTGGTTGGGTCCTTTATTTGCAAAAAAAAAGCTGACTAAAACACAGGGTAAACCAATTGTGTTTTCCTTTTCCTTTGAGGAGAAATTCTCCCATTGATAAAAAATATTAGAATATGGGAGAAACAAATTCCTCTCATTGCTGAGGTTATTGGCAATCATTCCTTGCTTGATGAAGTGAACCTGTCAGCAGAAAGGCAACATACAGAAAAACCAGATCTAAGAAATAGGGAAAAATAGAACAAGCTATAAAAATAATGTTTTTTTTTTCTTGATTCCAAATGCAGCTACACTCACGTCCTTTTTCTTTACTAAAATAATTTGAATTTAGTTTCTGTAATTGTGTAACTCAAAGTTCCTGGCCCAAGTCCACATATTTACATGTAACCACTCATGCCTCCCCATCAGACCATGAATCAACACTGTCAAATGTTCTATAAATAAAGTTTTTATCCACTCTCATCAGCACTGATTTTATTAAAGTTTCCAATGATTTCCTAATTGCAAAATCCTGGAGTGTCTTTTCCCTTTCTACCAGCTAGAAAATTCCTAATTATTCTTCAAGGTCAAATTCAAAGTCAAATGTTATTTTCCTGCAAAGTCTTCCCTAATGCTTCAGATAAAACTAATCTGTGGCATATGCTTATTTAGTAGGGATAAGTGAAAGAAAAAAAAAAAGAGAACAAGATTCTTGTTGCATGTTTTTTTTAACATGACATTAGAGCCACTTCTTTTACCTATTAATAAATGCAGTCAGCTCTACCTTCAAAATCTATCCAGAATCCACTAACTTCTTATAACTTCCATTGCTACAACAGTGGTCCACATCATCTTCAACTATTTCATGGAAGGCTGGAATAGTGCCTAACTTTGCTTCTGCTGTTCTCTCCCTACATTTTTCCTCAACACACTATTTCTCTGAAATAACAAGAGACATCATGTCATATTCTGTTCACAAACTTGCTTGTAAAGTCTCAAAAGATCTGGGCCCTCTTCCATTTTCTCTGGTCTGCAATGGACCCAGGATCTTCTTTTTGCTCCTCACATGCATCTCACATGCACCTGCACGTAGGTCTTTGTGTTTGCTATTTATTTGTTTTCTGGAATTTTTTTTCCTCCAGATAGCTCCCTGAATTTTGTTCTCACCTTCTTCAAGTCTTCCTTGGAGTGTCATCTTCTTAATTAGTCCTTCTGAGGT
Source organism: Marmota flaviventris (assembly GCF_047511675.1). Lineage (NCBI taxonomy): Eukaryota > Metazoa > Chordata > Mammalia > Rodentia > Sciuridae > Marmota > Marmota flaviventris. Next base: position 68,044,795 of record NC_092508.1, read on the forward strand.
CAACAGATTAGAAAGTTGAAACTCAAACCTCCTCCTCTGCATATTACTTTCCATAAAACTTCAAATGTATAACTTACGACATACTTGCCCTTGTTTTTATTATTTATTTGAGAACAGGTCTAGCTATATGTGTTGTCCAGACTGTCTCCAAACTTCTGGGCTCAATGTATCCTCCTACTTCAGTCACTGTACTAATTGGGGCTTCAGGTACTTAACATATCTTACATGTATTCCATTTTGTTTGTTTCTACTACCTAGCAGATAAGTTCATTGAGGTAAAGATTATGTTTTTTGAGGTCCCCAGCACTTATTGTTGTTTGTCTTTGTAATAGCTGCCATTCTGACTGGGGTGAGATAAAATCTTAGAGTGCTTTTGATTTGCATTTCTCTAATTGCTAGAGATGAAGAACATTTCATATATTTGTTGATTGATTATATATCATCTTCTGAGAAAGTGTCTCTTCAGGTCCTTGGCCCATATATTGATTGTGTTATTTGGGATTTTGGGGTTTTTTTGTTTGTTTGTTTGTTTTGTTTTGGTGCTTAGCTTTTTGAGTTCTTTATATACCTTAGAGATCAGTGCTCTATTTGATGTGTGAGGGGGTAAAAATTTGCTCCCAATATGTAGGCTCTCTATTCACCTCACAGATTGTTTCTTTTGTTGAGAAGAAACTTTTTAGTTTGAATCCATCCCACTTATTGATTCTTGATTTTAATTCTTGTGCCACAAGAGTCTTATTAAGGAAGTTGGGGCCTGGTCCCACATGATGAAGATTAGGGCCTACTTTTTCTTCTATTAGACGGCAGGTTCTCTGGTTTAATTCCTAGGTTCTTGATCCATTTTGAGTTGAGTTTTGTGCTCAACATGATGAGAGATAGGGGTTTAATTTCATTTTGTTGCATATAGATTTCCAGTTTTTCCAGCACCATTTGTTGAAGAGACTGTCTTTTCTCTAATGCATGTTTTGGGCACCTTTGTCTAATATAAAATAATTGTAATTTTGTGGATTAGTCTCTGTGTCCTCTATTCTGTACCGTTGGTCTACCAGACAGTTTTGGTGCCAATACCATGCTGTTGTTGTTACTATTGTTCTGTAATATACTTTAAGGTCTGGTAGAGTGATACCACCTGCTTCACTCTTCCTGCTAAGAATTGCTTTAGCTATTCTGGGTCTCTTATTTTTCCAGATGAATTTCATGACTGCTTTTTATATTTCCAAGAGGAATGTCATTGGGATTTTGATTGGAATTTCATTAAATATGTATAGTGCTTTTAGTAGTGTGGGCATTTTGATAATTTTAATTTTGCCTATCCAAGAACAAGGTAAATCGTTCTATCTTCTAAGGTCTTCTTTTATTTCTTTCTTTAGGGTCCTGTAGTTTTTTTTTTTTTTAAATTTTTTATTGTGGGTTGTTCAAAACATTACAAATTTCTTGACATATCATATTCCACACTTTGATTCACGTGGGTTATGAACTCCCACCTTCACCCCATACACAGATTGCAGAATCACATCAGTTACACATCCATTGATTTACAAATTGCCATACTAGTGTCTGTTGTGCTCCACTGCCTTTCCCATCCTCCCCCCTCCCCCCTCCCCACCTCTCCCCTCCCCTCCCCTCCTCTCTCTCTACCTCCTCCACTGTATAACCCTGAGGGTCTCCTTCCATTACCATGCAATTTTCCTTCTCTCTCCCTTTCCCTCCCACCTCTCATCCCTGTTAAATGTTAATCTTCTTCTCCTGCTCTTCGTCCCTACACTGTTCTTAGTTACTCTCCTTATATCAAAGAAGACATTTGGCATTTGTTTTTTAGGGATTGGCTAGCTTCACTTAGCATAATCTGCTCTAATGCCATCCATTTCCCTGTAAATTCTATGATTTTGTCATTTTTTAATGCAGAGTAATACTCCATTGTGTATAAATGCCACATTTTTTTTATCCATTCGTCTATTGAAGGGCATCTGGGTTGGTTCCACAGTCTTGCTATTGTGAACTGTGCTGCTATGAACATCAATGTAGCAGTGTCCCTGTAGCATGCTATTTTTAGGTCTTTAGGGAATAGACCAAGAAGGGGAATAGCTGGGTCAAATGGTGGCTCCATTCCCAGCTTTCCAAGAAATCTCCATACTGCTTTCCAAATTGGCTGCACCAATCTGCAGTCCCACCAGCAATGTACAAGTGTACCCTTTTCCCCACATCCTCGCCAGCACTTGTTGTTGTTTGACTTCCTAATGGCTGCCAATCTTACTGGAGTGAGATGGTATCTTAGGGTGGTTTTGATTTGCATTTCTCTGACAGCTAGAGATGTTGAGCATTTTTTCATGTACTTGTTGATTGACTGTATGTCCTCATCTGAGAAGTGTCTGTTCAGGTCCTTGGCCCATTTGTTGATTGGGTTGTTTGTTTTCTTATTGTCTAATTTTTTGAGTTCTTTGTATACTCTGGATATTAGGGCTCTATCTGAAGTGTGAGGAGTAAAGATTTGTTCCCAGGGTGTAGGCTCCCTATTTACCTCTCTTATTGTTTCTTTTGCTGAGAAAAAACTTTTTAGTTTGAGTAAGTCCCATTTGTTGATTCCAGTTATTAACTTTTGTGCTATGGGTGTCCTATTGAGGAATTTGGAGCCCGACCCCACCGACTGTAGATTGTAGCCAACTTTTTCTTCTATCAGACGGCGCGTCTCTGATTTGATATCAAGCTCCTTGATCCATTTTGAATTCACTTTTGTGCATGGCGAGAGAAAGGGATTCAGTTTCATTTTGTTGCATATAGATTTCCAGTTTTCCCAGCACCATTTGTTGAAGATGCTATCCTTCCTCCATTGCATGCTTTTAGCTCCTTTATCAAATATAAGATAGTTGTAGTTTTGTGGATTGGTTTCTGTGTCCTCTATTCTGTACCATTGGTCCACCCGCCTGTTTTGGTACCAGTACCATGCTGTTTTTGTTACTATTGCTCTGTAGTATAGTTTGAAGTCTGGTATCGCTATACCGCCTGATTCACATTTCCTGCTTAGCATTGTTTTTGCTATTCTGGGTCTTTTATTTTTCCATATGAATTTCATGATTGCTTTCTCTATTTCTACAAGAAATGCCGTTGGGATTTTGATTGGCATTGCATTAAACCTATAGAGAACTTTTGGTAATATCGCCATTTTGATGATGTTAGTTCTGCCTATCCATGAACAGGGTATATTTTTCCATCTTCTAAGATCTTCTTCTATTTCTCTCTTTAGGGTTCTGTAGTTTTCATTGTATAAGTCTTTCACCTCTTTTGTTAGGTTGATTCCCAAGTATTTTATTTTTTTTGAAGATATTTTGAATGGAGTGGTTGTCCTCATTTCCATTTCAGAGGATTTGTCGCTGATATACAGGAATGCCTTTGATTTATGCGTGTTGATTTTATATCCTGCCACTTTGCTGAATTCATTTATTAGCTCTAATAGTTTCTTTGTAGAGCCTTTTGGGTCTGCTAGGTATAGAATCATATCATCTGCAAATAGTGATAATTTAAGTTCTTCTTTTCCTATTTTTATGCCTTTAATTTCTTTCGTCTGTCTAATTGTTCTGGCCAGTGTTTCGAGAACTATGTTGAACAGAAGTGGAGAGAGAGGGCATCCCTGTCTAGTTCCAGATTTTAGAGGGAATGCCTTCAGTTTTTCTCCATTCAGAATGATGCTAGCCTGAGGCTTAGCATAGATTGCTTTTACAATATTGAGGTATGTTCCTGTTATCCCTAGTTTTTCTAGAGTTTTGAACATAAAGGGATGCTGTACTTTGTCAAATGCTTTTTCTGCATCTATCGAGATGATCATATGGTTCTTATTTTTAAGTCTATTGATGTGGTGAATAACATTTATTGATTTCCGTATATTGAACCAGTCTTGCATCCCAGGGATGAATCCTACTTGATCATGGTGTACAATTTTTTTGATATGTTTTTGTATCCGATTCGCCAGAATTTTATTGAGGATTTTTGCATCTAGGTTCATTAGAGATATTGGTCTGTAGTTTTCTTTCTTTGAAGTGTCTTTGTCTGGTTTAGGTATCAGGGTGATGTTGGCCTCATAGAATGAATTTGGAAGTTCTCCCTCCTTTTCTATTTCCTGAAGTAGCTTGAAAAGTATTGGTATTAGTTCTTCTTTAAAGGTTTTGTAAAATTCTGCTGTATACCCATCTGGACCTGGGCTTTTCTTAGTTGGTAGTCTTTTTATGGTTTCTTCTATTTCCTCAATTGATATTGGTCTGTTTAGGTTTTCTATATCCTCCTGACTCAATCTGGGCAGATCATATGACTTAAGAAATTTATCTATGCCTTCACTATCTTCTAATTTATTGGAGTATAAGGATTCAAAATAGTTTTTGATTATCTTCTGTATTTCTGAAGTGTCTGTTGTGATATTGCCTTTTTCATCCCGTATGCTAGTAATTTGAGTTCTCTCTCTTCTTCTCTTCGCTAGCATCGCTAAGGGTCTGTCGATTTTGTTTATTTTTTCAAAGAACCAACTTTTAGTTTTGTCAATTTTTTCAATTGTTTCTTTTGTTTCGATTTCATTAATTTCAGCTCTGATTTTAATTATTTCTTGCCTTCTACTTCTTTTGCTGTTGTTTTGCTCTTCTTTTTCTAGGATTTTGAGATGAAGTATGAGATCATTTATTTGTTGGTTTTTTCTTTTTTTAAGGAATGAACTCCAAGCAATGAATTTTCCTCTTAGAACTGCTTTCAATGTGTCCCATAGATTCCGATATGTTGTGTCTGTGTTTTCATTTATCTCTAAGAATTTTTTGATTTCCTTCTTGATGTCTTCTATAACCCATTGATCATTCAGTAACCTATTGTTCATTCTCCAAGTGATGTATGCTTTTTCCTTCCTTCTTTTATCGTTGATTTTCAGTTTCATTCCATTATGATCAGATAAGATGCATGGTATTATCTCTACTCCTTTATATTGTCTAAGAGTTGCCCTGTGACATAATATATGATCTATTTTTGAGAAGGATCCATGTGCTGCTGAGAAAAAAGTATAACTGCTTGATGTTGGGTGGTATATTCTATATATGTCAATTAGGTCTAGGTTATTAATAGTGTTATTGAGTTCTATAGTTTCCTTATTCAACTTTTGTTTGGAAGATCTGTCCAGTGGCGAGAGAGGTGTGTTGAAGTCTCCCATGATTATGGTATGGTGGTCTATTAGACTCTTGAACTTGAGAAGAGTTTGTTTGACGAACATAGCTGCACCATTGTTTGGGGCATAAATATTTATGATTGTTATGTCTTGTTGGTGTATGGTTCCCTTAAGCAGTATGTAGTGTCCCTCTTTATCTCTTTTGATTAACTTTGGCTTGAAATCTATTTTATTTGATATGAGTATGGACACTCCTGCTTGTTTCCGAAGTCCATATGAGTGATATGATTTTTCCCAACCTTTCACCTTCAGCCTATGTATGTCCTTTCCTATCAAATGCGTCTCCTGTAGGCAGCATATTGTTGGGTCTTGTTTTGTGATCCATTCTACTAGCCTGTGTCTCTTAATTGGTGAGTTTAAGCCATTAACATTTAGGGTTATTATTGAGATATGGGTTGTTCTTCCAGCCATATTTGTTTATTTCTGTTACTAAACATGGTTTGTTTTCCTCTTTGATTATCCCCCCCCCTTTACTGTCCTACCTCCCACTGTTGGTTTTCATTGTTATTTTCCATTTCCTCTTCCTGTAATGCTTTGGCGAGGATGTTTTGAAGAGATGGTTTTCTAGCTGCGAATTCTTTAAACTTTTGTTTATCGTGGAAGGTTTTAATTTCATCCTCCATCCTGAAGCTTAATTTCGCTGGATACACAATTCTTGGTTGGAACCCATTTTCTTTCAGTGTTTGAAATATGTTCTTCCAGGATCTTCTAGCTTTCAGAGTCTGTGTTGACAGATCAGCTGTTATCCTGATTGGCTTACCCCTAAATGTAATCTGCTTCCTTTCTCTTGTAGCTTTTAAAATTCTCTCCTTATTCTGTATGTTGGGCATTTTCATTATAATGTGTCTAGGTGTGGATCTCTTTTATGATTTTGCACATTCGGCGTCCTGTAGGCTTCTAGGATTTGGGATTCTGTCTCATTCTTCAAGTCTGGGAAGTTTTCTTTTATTATTTCATTGAATAGACTTCTCATTCCTTTGGTTTGGAGCTCTGTACCTTCCTGTATCCCAATGACTCTTAAGTTTGGTCTCTTAATGTTATCCCATATTTCTTGGATGTTCTGCTCATGGTTTCTTAACAGTCTTGCTGAGCTGTCTATGTTCTTTTCCAGTTGAAATACTTTGTCTTCATTGTCTGATGTTCTATCTTCTAAGTGTTCTACTCTGCTGGTAGTATTCTCCATTGAGTTTTTAAGTTGGTTTATTGCTTCCTGCATTTCTAGGATTTCTGTTTGTTTGTTTTTTATAACCTCTATCTCCCTGTATAGTTGATCCTTTGCTTCCTGGATTTGTTTGCGTAATTCGTTGTCGAAGTGATCTTTCATTGTCTGATTTTGCTGTTTAATGTCTTCCTTGATACTCCAGATCATCTGAAGCATGTATATCCTGAATTCTTTATCTGACATTCCATCTGCTGCAGCTGTTACCTCTTCTAAAGTTGCGTTGACCTGCATTGCTTGTGGTCCTTTCTTTCCTTGTCTTTTCATACTGCTTGCGTATCTTTCCTGCAGGTGCGGGCGGCGGCTCTGCTCTCTCCTTATTCCAATTGGGGTGTCGTGGCTACCATGCCGGCAGGTCACTGGGCCTGTTCTGGGAGCTGGCGGCGGCTCTGTTCTGCCCCTACTCCAATTGGGGTGACGAGTGTACCACGCCGGCAGGCCACTGGGCCTGATCCGCCGGTCGGTTGCAGGTTTGCCTACCCTGCAGGCGCGGGCGGCGGCTCTACTCTGCCCCTACTGCAAATGGGGTGACGTGTCTGTCGTACCGGCAGGCCACTGGGCCTGTCCCGCTGGTCGGTCGCAGATCTGCCCACCTTTCGGGCACGGGTGGAGGCTCTGCTCTGCCCCTACTCCAATTGGGGTGTCGTGACTACCCCGCCTGCAGGACACTGGGCCTGTTCCTGGCACAGGCGGCGACTCTGCTCTGCCACTACTCCAATTAGGGTGGTGTTTGTACCACTCCGGCAGGCTCCTGGGCCTGATCCGCCGGTCTTTGTAGGTCTGCCTACCTTGGAGGCGCGGGCGGCGGATCTGCCCTGCCCCTCCTACCACACCTGCGGACCCCTGGGCCTGATCTGCAGGTTGATCACTGGTCTGCTCACCCTGCGGGCACGGGTGGCGGTTCTGCTCCGCCCCCACTCCGATTGGGGTCACGTGACCACCACACCGGCAGGGCCTGATCCGGGCGTGGGAGAAGGATCTGCTCTGCCCCTACTCCAGTTGGGGTGACGTGTGTACCACACTGGCAGGCCACTGGGCCTGACCCGCCAGGCTGACACAGGTCTGTTTACCTTGCACGCTCATTCGTCACAGCGCGAACCGCGGCTCTGCCCTGCCCCTCCTACCACGCCCATGTACCACTGGGTCACGGGTCTGCCCACCTTGCGGTTGCGGGTGGCGGCTCTGCTCCGCCCCCTCTCCAATTGGGGTCACGCGGTCACCACGCTGGCGAGCCGCTGGGCCTGCTCCGGGCGCTGGCGGCGGCCCGGCTCCTTCCCTCTGGCTCGACGACAAATTGAGGAGACTCGGGTGACTGTGCCTCACCCCCCCTACCAGGAGACCAACTGCTTATGTCACCACTGGTATTGATGAAGTTCCCTCCTCCGCCGCTTTCTGCAGACATCAGATCTCTGCCATGTTGGTATCCTATGCGAATGGCAGCATTTCATTCCCCTTGCCGGGCAACCAAAGCACCGGGTGAGTCCTGACCGGCCCTCAGCAGGACCCGGACCGAGAAGCAGTTTCTGCGGGCTCCTAGCCCCGGGCCAGGGAAGTTCCGGGAGCCGGAACTCGGCCGCTCCGTGCTCGGTGTAAGCTCCTATAGATGTAAGCTCCAAGAAGCAGTCCCCGCGGGCTCAGTTCTGGGAGCCGTAATTCGGCTGCTTAGTGCTTGTTGTATGCTCTGGTAGGAGCAGGGTCCAAGAAGCAGCCTCCGCAGGCTCAGCAGCCCTGGGCCAGGGCGGTTCCGGGAGCCGGAACTCGGCCGCCCCGCGCTCGGTATTCACTCCGATAAGATCAGGTTCTAAGAAGCACCCAGGCGCTGAGCCCTAGCAATCTGTCTGCAAGCCGCAGGCGAATTGCAGCCTGAAATTACCTGTTCTATGGCTGAATGAGCTGCGGTCAGTCGAAAACAGGGGTGGTGACGTCAGTTTACCAACATGGTGGCTGCTGGCCTCCTCTGTGGTCTGACCGGTGTGGAGAACCGAGATGGACCGCTTCCTTCCCCCGTCTCGAACCCAGAATTCAGCCCTGAGTACGGTGCTTGCGCGGCTGGCAGAAACTGCAGCGCTGTAACCCTGCGTCTCTATCCCAGCGCACGCTGCAGATTCTAGCCGCGGGGCGATTTGCTGAATAAGCAGTGTTACCCTCCGTGCGACAAACCTCTCGCGTTTGAGTCCCCGTAGCTGATCCTCGTGCAATGGAAATCCTTCCTCCAGGTTCCGGAGAACCCCACTATTGCTGGAAATTCCTAACAAGACATCCTTTAGCCGTCCTGACTTGTCATACTCCCACACAGTGAAGCAGCACACCGGGACAATGCACTCCCCTCGCCGCCATCTTCCCTCTCTCTGTAGTTTTCATTGTATAGATCTTTCACCTCTTTCATTAAGTTGATTCCCAAGTATTTTATTTATTTTTTTATCTTTTTGAGGCTACTATAAAAGAGGTAGTTTTACTCATTTCCCTTTCAGCAGATTTGTCACTGATGTACAGAAATGCCTTTGATTTAGCCAATATGGAAAGTAGCATGGAGATTCCTGGGAAAACTGAGAACAGAACCACCATTTGACTCAGCTATCCTTCTTCTCAGTCTACACCAAAAGTACTTAAAAACAGTATACCACAGCGACACAACCACATCAATGTTTACAGCAGTATCATTCACAATAGCTAAACTGTAGAACCAACCTAGACGCCCTTCAGTAGATGAATGGATAAAAAAAATGCTGCATATATACGCAATGAAATATTACACAGCAATGAAAGAGAATAAAATCATGGCATTTGCAGGTAAATGGATAGGGTTGGAGAAGATAATGCCAAAACAACTAATGATTAATGTTTTCTCTGATATAAGGAGGCTGATTCATAGCAGGGTAGGAAGGGGGGACATGGGAGAAATACAGGAACTCTAGATAGGGCAGAGGGGTGGGAGGGGAAGGAAGGGAGCATGGGATTAGAAATGATGATGGAACGTGATGGACATCCTTATCCAAAGTACTTGTATGAGGACACAAATTAGTGTGAATATATTTCATATACAACCAAAGATATGAAAAATTGTGCTCTATATGTGTAATATAAATTGTAATACATTCCACTATCATATATAAATTAAAAAATAATAATAAAAGAAATATTAGGGAAAAAAGGATTATGTATTTATTTTCTTGGGTGTCTGCGTTGGTCAGTTTCTTGTCTCCATTCCTTAAAAAGCTGCTTGGCATATAAGAGACATTTAGTAAATACATGTAAAATAAATGAGCAAAGAGATACATTTACTTCTTCTGTGTTTCCCCATTGTTTTGTTGTATAGAAGTCAGAAACTATATGGTATTTTCTGTAGCCTCATTGGACATCAGGGCACATAATAGTATTCAACAAATGGAATTTTTGTCAGTGTTTTTCTAGAGTATGGTTTTTATTTCTTTGTTTTGTTTTCTTTCTGGTGCATATACAACCAGTAAGTGTTAGAGCTTAGTATGGAAACTATATTTAAAAAAATACAGTCTCTCCATTGTGCTCTTCTTGATATTACAGTGAATTTCAGTCTCAGAAGGGTCTGGCTGAAGAGGATTGAACATTATCCTTTGACTTAAAAAAATCTATCTCATTCATGCTGATTTCCTGACTCTATCAAAAGTATATTTGATAGTTGATTCATATGCAATACCTGTGTGATCTGGTAGTAAAATATTGCACTGCATGTGGTAAATTCAAGAAAAACACAGAGCACATTCTTGATATATGGCCCAGCTCTTTGTCACATTAAAGATTATGGATCCTCTTTGGGAGATAGGAAGTGCATTGTCAGTTGGCAGTGCCCCTAGCTCTAAAGATTGAATGAAAAGGCATGCCAATCTCCTAGTCTCTGGATTTTTCTGATTACTGTGTATCTTATCTCAGGATTGTTTTGATTTGCTCACAGTCACTTTGGCTAGGAAAATATTTTTCACATAATAATTATTCACATGAACAAAAAAGTTAAGATATGGAGAATTGCACACATACACACACATAGTCAAGCAGAAAAGTGTAACTTCCTTGATTAGACATTTTTCCCATTGTTATCTGAGGCTTAATTTAATATTTATTTTCTCTATTTTTTATATTCTTGTTGTCTCCTGGGAGAATGTACTGCTGCTCACAGCACAGGTTTTTATAGTTGATTTATCTGTCATTTTCTCTGAGTATTTACCAAATAAACAATGTTTCACAGCTCTATACTCCATAGTAGAATGCTTTAAATCTATCCTTATTTTTATAAAGTCTTTGGCAGCATATCCTCACCATTTTTTTTTTCTGTTAGAAAAATTATAAAAGAGGGTAAAGAAATATTTGTTTTCCCCTGAAGATAATGGATTGGATGGTAATAAAAAGTTTATAATTAGCCTTCTTTTCAAAAATCATAATCTTATTGTAGGGATACTAATATCACCAATACTCTTGATTTGTACTATTGCTTCTGTCATACTAGGTGCCATCATTGAGCTATTTTACAGGTGTGTCTTGCTTAATCCTCAAAACTCTTCTCTGAGGGGGTGGCAATTATTTACCCTGTTTTATGGGTTGGAAATTGACTTAGAGCCTCCCAAGGTCACAGAGCTAGTAAAGGCTGGTAGTAGGATTTGAACACAGGTCTGGTGCTTTCTCTATAAATGTATTACATGAAACTCATGACACTGCTGCGAAGTTTATAACATAAATAATTGGCTTCTTCCAGACTGTAATGAATGTATTTCAGTAACATAGAAAATACATTCCAATATAATTCAAATGCTCAATTCCATGTTCTATGTCAGAATTTTTACCTTTATTAAAATATTTTAGAAAATTAAAAAAGAAAAACTATGAAAAGGTTATAGATGGTAATATATTTTTAAATTATAATGATAAATAACAGCAATTCAATGAGTTTTCTGAGGATAAAATAAACAACAAGATTGATTTTAAAATCCAGTCTCTGTGTAGGATATTAGATGAGCTATTAGCTTTATAAATTAATGCCTCTTTGTTTTCAGGAAAAATTGTTTATTAGTTCAAAAGTAGGAAGTATTTCTTCAATTGTTTGTAAGTATAATTAAATGGGGAAAATGAATAAAATTTTTAGCACCTTTTACATCACAGACATATTCTTTATTATATATTTAATTTCCTCATTACAGCCATTGGAAGTAGGCATTTTGTTTTAGTTTTACAGATGAAAAATTTGATACTCAGATAAAATAATTTGCTTACATTCTCCACACCAGTTCACTATAGGAACTAGATGTGACATGATCACCTTGACATTACTTTACCCAATTCTCTCAGTCTATGCCTCTGGTTTTGAGCCTCTGGTGAACTGGACAAAGAATGGTAGGAGAAGAAACACAGTAGACCTCCAGAAAGAATAGGTCATGTGGAACCTTGAAGGCCATTAAGAGTTTGACTTTATTTTGAATAAATGAATGAAAGGCATGGGAAACTTTTGAATGCCATAAAACACAATAAGTATTTATTGTGTTACTGGGATGAGGATGTAGCTCAGTGATAGAGCACTTGTCTAGTGTGTATGAGGCCCCGTGTTCATCAACCCCCCAAAACACACACACACACACACACACACACACAAAAATATTAATCTGTTACCTTAAGAATAAATTCTAGGTTAATAAGGGCTGATTATATTACTCAGTATTGTGATAATTCATGAAGATATGATTTAGATCATATTTTGAGGATAGACGCAATAGAATTTGCTAATAGGTTGGTGAATAGTCATCATATCATACTATGCAAAATGTTTCATGTCTTTCTGCTATATCCTTCACTCCACCTAAAGCATTACGGCCTCTGTGATGGCCAGGTCTGTATTGCAGAAATAACACTGTGCAAGAAGGATTTGAAGAAAATATAGCTATCAGCACAAAGACCAGCTGAAGTCTGTTGCAACCATCTGGTGACAGAGCATGAAGGTGGAACTAGAAGAGCAGTGCAGAAGATGGAGGTACTTCTGCAGATTCAGAATAGCAACTCGTGGATAGCAACTGGTGATGAGCAGTGAAGCACAGAGAGGATGATTCATAACTTTCTGACCTACAAGTGTGGGTGATGGTGCCATTCTAAGATACAGAAACAGGAGAAAGAAAATAAGTTAAATGTGGAGGGTAGGGGAGGATGATATGAATTCAGTATTGAAAATACTGAGTTTGGGTGCTTATGAACAATTCAGGAGGTTTCAGGAGAGAGTGGATTCTGTAAGCATGAGCCCAGAGGAGTGATCCGGAATGGGGTTAGAGATTAAGACTGATCAGAAGATAGATAATTAAAGCCACACAAATCAGTGAAGTCATTCAAGCAGAAGGTTTGGGAATGGAAAGAGCAAATTGGTGAGGACAGAATTGATATTTCTGTTTAAAGAGTGGGTTGAGGACAAGGAACTTAAAATGTAGAGTACAAAATTGGCTAGAAGGATTTGGGGCAAAATTATGAAGGTGGAGAGTGGGAAAGCTAAGGCAATGAGAATCTGGTCAATAGTATCAAATGTTGACAATAGTCAGAGAAGTCGAGGATTGGAAGTAATCCTGCCTGCTTAGCAACATACAACTCACTGAGACCTAGCAGCTCCCTCAATAGCAAGGAGGGAGAATTCTACTATAGTTTGCCTGTTGGTGTGCCCACTAGACAAAGACCTCCTATTGCCTGCTACTGCATTCTTGAATCTTTGTTCATTTCCCACCCTTCCCCCACCTCATAGCATATCAGACAATGGAGATTTGAGATTTGACTATCTGTCTGAAATAGTGAGTTAAATTGCAACAATAAATCATTGATTCCATGTGGTATGTGCTATGCCCCTTATGCCTTTTAAAAAATATTATCCTTAATTAATTTTCACTGAGAAACTTAAAATTTGAATATGCTGTGTCTTGAATTGCATTTGTCATTTCCTGCTTAATCATAGATGTCCTGTCTTATTTTTAGTGTCACTAAGAATTACTGTCTTTGCTTGCTAATCGCTATAGAGTCACAGAGTGGCAGTTATTTGTGACTTGTACAATCTATTTCGATCACTATACAACTCACATTCAAAGAATGTCACATTCCACAGTGTGCTATGTTGGATGACAATATCATTTTACACCAAATTCCAAATTCTTTACACTCCACCACTAATATATCTGGATGTGAATACCCTAATTTGTGAGCTACATAACTCCTTTGTTCCCTTGCAATGGATGTCATATTAAACTGTCCTTCATTCCCAAAAGACAGTGTTCCTTCCCTATAAAGCACCCCATTATACCCGTTTGCAGTGTAGGGCTTTTGTAGTCTGGCGCAGACCTCCATTCATGTCCTCTCTAATAAAGGCCTCTTTGTAACAAGCACGTTAGTAGAACTCCCTAAATCTCAGGTTTTGGAAGAACTCTAAAAAGAAGTCAAGGGAAATGTTAGCATATATATTTGGTGCAAATATAAATAACAGATTGATCAGTTCAGGATGTTGTTCCATTTGCAATAATACCAATGACATGATGAGTTTGCCTCGTTTCATCACATTGTTCTGACTATGTAGTTCCTCTCTTTGCCTGCTAAAAAGTGTTTACCTACTTATTGTACTTTCACCTTCCTGTACTTTTACCTTTGACCTCACTTTTTCAATGCAAGAAGCTTATGCATGTGCAGAGACCAAAAATTTCCATGAGGTACTTTTTAATCAAATGGAACATTTATATAGATATGGGAATTTGCGGATTTCAGAGTTTAGTTTCCTATCCCACCTATGTAGCTAACATTTCAATTGAGATTAAGTTTGACTTTGAGAACAAAAGAATTTTCCCCTATTTTGTCTGGCATCTAACATCTCTAATGATTCCTTGTCATTTTTTCCTATTTGTTAGAGGAAAGAAGGGAAGGAGAGAAGAAAGGAAAGAAAAAAAGAAGGCAGAAAAAAAAATCAGAGTGGAAGAAAGTCGGACCAGAGATTATATTAAACTGTGGCAAATGGTGTTCACCTTTTATAGTCCCTATGTTTTATAATGAAGATACTTCATTGAAACAATGATGCATACTTCAAGGGTTCCCTGGAGAGCAGTGAATCCTGTTTGGAGAGATTCATGAATATGTGCATTAGCGCAATCCAACTGGAACTTGCCCTTAAAAAAACGAACCACAAGAGAAGCTGATCAGGTTCCGCTTATGTATATAATCAGAAGGTTATCATATTATCTCTCTCCACTGGAAAAGCAGATGCATATTTTTCTACCAACTAAGATGAGAAATGCCGAAAGAAACATTTTTCCCTGCTCTGTGATGTTCATTATATGAAACCCACAAAGAGACCTTTTAGTACTGAGCAAAAAGAAGAGAAAATAAATACAGATTCAATTTTTTAAATGAATATTTTTTGAATAAGATGAATTGTAGAATACACCTTCAGTATACATATTGCTGCCTCAATTTGCTGTAAGTCGCTAACAAAACTGCATTGAATAAAAGATTGCTAGAGCTTGTACATAGGAGACAACTATTTCAGTCAAAGCTCACAAAAAAGGTTCATAAAACCGTGCCTTAAAGATGAATGAGGGACACATGGCAGATCTTGAAGTACTAGTTTATTTAAAGTACAAAGAATTCCATGAACAAAATATTTCTAACCAGCAGTTGGTGCCCAGTTTTCAAGAAAACTGGCAGATTACTGCTAAGCTAGTGAGGAGGATAAAGAGAATGTAGGTACATTTGCAGATTTACCTTTATGTTTTTAGCTCCAAAAATTTCAAATAAAACCAAGAATATATAAAAAAAAGAAGAAACCTCCAAAGCCTTGATCATCCTGTAGAAAAAATAGAGAGAAATTTTCATTGCCCGAAGACTGTTATTATCTTCTATGAGGGTTCAAATAGAAATATATGAGCAAATGTAAACAATTGCTGCAGGAAATTTAAAGAAGCTTTCCTCCAAATTTAGGAAAAATGGTGTAATTTAGAAAACACCTTACAGAGTTCATTATAGATTGTTATTCCCATTGTTAAGTTTTGTGCTTTGATTTCAAGTATGTACGTATTAATAGCATGTTGTTCAAACATACAGAGGGCAAATAATTGTCTCAAAAAAAAAGCACAATTATGTTTAAAATGACATAGTTCTTAGTGTTATGGCAATTTCTTTTTTAACATGTCAACCACTACTTAGGTAATGAATTTCTAGAAACTTTTAGTTTATCATTTCTAGTCACCATGAACCTGGAGAAAACAGTGTTTAAACTTGTTCATTATGTTCTCAAACCTCAGGATTCAAAAGCTTCTTCAACATATTAGGCTCCCCAAATTTAATTGGAGGGTCTGCACCATTTTCAGTATATAGGATAAGGACAATCTGAGAATGTAAGATGTTGCAGTCACACGTTTAAGTTATTCCTTACTTTCCAGCAGAAGTTGTATTCATGTTTTGGAAAATTAGTACTTTGCCAAGCCCCAAGGAAGAAAGCGTTTTATATAGTAATAGTTCAAATAATGCAGTAAAAATGTCTCTCTGTGCATTTGAACTGGCCCTGGTGGCCTGACTCAGTATTTTGCCCATTTTCTTGGCTTTTTGAGCTTCACACACACAAAAAGAAATTGTACAAAACACTTAGCACTATTTTTTTCATAGCTGGTAATGGGGCTTTCACTGTACAAAGGCAAGACAAAATTATTTGGAGAGGTGAACAGGTTTTCAGGAAAACTAGAAACTCTCTTCATACATTTTAGTTTCAGCTTTCTACTCCTTTGCTGCATGTTTTAAATTTAGCCACTAGAATCTCTGAAAGAATTATGCTTCCTAATGTTAAATACTGGATATGATCATCCACACGTATCCACAAAACGAACATCATATAGAATAGAGATTTTTAAAAGGATCTACTTACTTAGAGTTTTCTTTTTGTGCCTATGCATTTAACATCTCTATTTGCCTCCCTATCTATTAATCAAACTCTCAGAATTCACCCATGTAGCACAGAAAATGTGGCTTTGAGCTCTTTGTGCAAATAGGTCATGTCATAAGGATTTTAAAAGTTTTAACTTGTACAAAAAAGGCAGTTTTCACCAGCAACACTGCCATCTGTTTAGTGAAAACAGAGTTAGCTGGTGAACTGCAGCGTGTGTGTGTGTGTGTGTGTGTGTGTGTGTGTGTGTGTCTGAGGAGGTGGTGGTTAGGGAGTAGAAGGTCAAAGGGTAAATTCCAATTGCTGTGACATATTTTTATGAGCTGAATCATACCCAGCTTTTAGCCTTGAAAGGGGAAGAGGTTCTTAGAAAGGGAAGTAACATGAATGGGCAGGTCAGGAAAATCCTCAAGAAGTGCTCTTCCAAATTAGCAGTTAATTGCTCCCCAACCTGCCATATTCATCCATTTGATTTTTTTATTTTATTGTCCCAGGACTTGAAAAGATCCGTTTTCTATTGCAGGAATCCTAGTAAAATTTGAGTTGCAAAATATGAAGTTATCCGGGGGAATTTACCTTCCTCTTATACCTTTGGTATTTTTCTCCTTGTTGGAAGGGGTGAGGGGTGAAGCATCCTTGAAAATCAGAAAGGAGGAGGAGACTATGTGGGAGTTAGTTCCCAGCACAAGGCTGACAAAGCAGCGCTGCAGCATGAAGGAAATGCTAACCAGAGCGGGGAGAAAAGACAGGAGGGAAGACAGGAGGGGCCTAGGAACCAAGCTTTGTTAGAAACCTTAACTATTCCACCCTGGCCTCCCCTCCTGCACCCATGCTCTCTGGCAAATGTGGAGACCAATCTCGGCTTTTTTTTTTTTTTTTTTTTTTTTACAAAAGGTATTGCCCCGAAAAGAAAAGCAAAGAGAGAGAGAGAGAGAGAGAGAGAGAGAGAGAGAGAGAGAGAGAGAGAGAGAAAGAAAGAAGAAAGAAAGAAAAAGCTGTGCACAAATCGAGGAAGAAACAGCAGAATGGCCAGGGGCAACAGTCAGGGCAGAAGCAGCTGCAGGAGCCGGCCCAGCACCAGCGGATCACGGTCCCAGCCGCACGGCTGCAAGCTCCGCGGCCGCGGTGACAGCCCGAGTGGCAACAGCTGTGAGGAGCCGGCTTCTCCCCGCGCCAGCACGCACCGGGGGTCAGAATGGGGAGTCCCTATCGCTCCCATCTTCTGAGCAAGCACATTCTTCTCATTCCTTCACTCCGGCCTTCTCAGCGTCAGCTGACGGGCTGCTCCCTCCCCTGCTTTGGGTTTGGCAAAACTGGCCCCCTCCCGCCAACACCTACGCCAATGACGGCCGAATCAGTCCAGTGGGTCTCCCGGGGCTTGGAGAGTGAGTTCCTGAGTCAGTCAGACTCAGGCCTCTTCTCCCCTGTCCTGTCTCCACGTGGGTTCATCAAACACAGAGGCATTTCGTCCGTGAGACTGCCAGTGCCTAAACAGGACCTTCATTTTCAAAGTTGATGGGGACAAACCTAGACATAACTTGAGAGGGTGACCAGTTCCAAGGCGTGGAAAGAAGATGAACAAATTAGGCAATTTCAGTATTATCAGAGACAGCATTATGACCCTTTTTTGTTGTAAAAGGAACATAAATGTAGCTACAGATTGAATGAAGTTATAGGCCATAAAAGGGCAAGAGAGAAAAGGGAAGAGATAATAGGCACTGTCCATTTGAGCCTGTTACACTTACTGTTTCAAATCTATTCAGTGTTAGTGGCAAATACATAGTTTACAGGCAATAATAAATGAGGGAAGGAGTAAGGATAAATGTTACTGAATGCTGCAGTGCTTTTAGAGTAGCGACAATTGCTGTTTATTTGCTTTTCATTTATGAAAATTGCACAGGGCAAGGTTATATCTGAGACACATATCTTTATATTATTTTTTTCCTCACATTTTTGGAAGTCATTGTGAGAGGAAGCACTGGATTTTATTTTCCTTATTTAGATAAGTAAAAAAATCTACAAGCCCGTTTTTAAAAGTATGGGACTCTATTAAATACTTGAGTAATTGCCCATTTTGGTGCGCTTGTAGTCATTCTCTTTACTTTCATTAAGGCTTTTCCCTATGATCAATAAATCTGGCCCCCAAATTCACAATTTTTCACATTATCAACTGTAGCTTTGCTATGCAATTATGAATTTCTTTATGTACTTAGGCATTTAACCATTGAAGATTTTAGTTCACTTGCTGTAGAATTTAATAGGTTTACTTCTTTTTTTTTTCTTGTTTTATGTATGAATCAAAACTGGGCATTTCTTCATACTTGGGAAACTACCACATTCACAATTAGCCTTAAAAGGTATATTTTTGGTTGGACTCAATAAATAAACCAAATTTCAAATTTGGAAACTAGTTTCAACTAAATAGGAAAATGACTAATATTTTTTTTAAAGCAAAAGAACTTAGTACCTTAATTTCCAAAAACTAACTAAAAGATATAAAAATAATCAGTCTACTTTCAAATCTTAATAAGCATTATATTACATTTTTGTTCATTTAAAAGGAAGTGGGATATTTACAAGTAAGATTGTATTTGTCAAACACATGAATGTAATCAAGTTATTAATTTATTTTAGGAAAATCACACTATATTTATATGTAAATTATTTTACCTAAATTTCACCAATATGTTGAAGCATTTCACAAAAATTTGGATAAAAAATTCTTAGAAACAAGAAGTTGAATATGATTTCTTTTATTACTACCGTCAATGTGAGATTAAGGGAAATTTTATAAAATCTATGAGAATAAATGAAAACTTACATTTTACTAGGAACATCCTATAAATAGCTTCCATAAAAGGAAGAAGGACAAAGTGTTTATATTTTGGGGGTAAGCTGGGTAAGTAGAATTTTTGGGTGTCTGAATTTATGCAGTTATTTTGTATTTTTAATCTGTGATTTCAGGATTGTGATGTATTTTTTTTTTTTTTGAGATTTCAATTAAGGTATGTATGGAGTTTCATTTTTTATGAACAATTTATATTGAAGAAAAATCAAATATTTATTCATTCATGGGTTGATCATTATTTGAGTGTTATGTTATCACTGATCTTCTCTAGACCCTGATATTGTATAAATTTTATACTGCAGTATTTTTATAAAATAATATAAACTAAAAAACTAATTTTACATAATAGAAACATACTTTTTTACTACACAACTTTAAAATATGCACCATTTAAAATGTAGACTAAAATTGCATTTTATTTCTTTATAGTTAAACAAAAGCTTTCTGGATGAAGATTCAGAGATTTCTCCGGCTTTGTCTAAATTCAAAGTGCCCTCTACTGTCAAAAAAGCGCACTACTCAGAAACAGAAAATGACAAGTCTGAAATCAAAATCCAGACAGTGAGAGACAGATGGAAGAAAACTACAATAGATAATGGCACTGCTGCTCAGCCTGGGGCGATTCAGTTTGGAATGTTCCATTGGTAAATAGTTATGCTCCCTTCCAAGTTAAAAGTTACATTAAAATTATTTGTAACTTTACAGCTGTGTGTTATGGCTGCCAGACAAAACTTTAAAACTACACATGATGTCTTTACTCTAGAGGAATACTATTTAGAAATTTTCCCCCATATATTTCTCTTACAACATTCTTTTTTACTATGAATTATACATACTTAAAAATAGAAAATATTATTGTGACAAAATAAAGTTAAACAGTTTATCCAGTGTGGGAAAAATACATTTTTAAAAATATATAAACAAAAAATAGGTTGCCTATTTTGTTCACTTTTATATAGTTTAAGCATTACAAAGAACATCTTAGGCATGATCTGAGACTTTTGGTGAAAGCCTGTTATCATCTTTCTATTAAATTCAGTGCCCCAAATAAAATACTGCCATAAGAAATTCAGGCTGTTCCATAATATCAAGTTGTATTTTGTACAACTTAATGAAAGAAATGAAACTTGAGATTTGTGATAGACATAGGTGAAAAACTTTAGAAATGTCTATTATGTTATATTAAAAGCAATAATGGTAAGATAATATATTAAAAAGAGAATTCTGATTGAATTGATAATTTTTATAATAAAGTCAATAACTAAAGTCAAATTAAAGAGGTACTGACATAATAGAGGTATAAAAAAGCTCATAAATTTTCAAGGGTTCTACATATATAATAGGTCTTGGTTAAATAGCTTCATGAAATAGTTGGTCTATATTTCAAGCATAAGAGAAATAGAAAATTTAAATAGCATGAGACAGAATTTTTTTTTTTTTGTAAAAATCAAGGGCTACAAATTTCATGTCAGATAAATGTTGAATGGATTTTCAGTTTAATCAATTGCTAGGGATTTGGGGAATGGCTCTTGGAAGGGGTAGGCAGAGTCCAAGTACAGCTTGAAGCAGGGTGTGACTGGCAGCTTTCCTCTTTCCAGGGCTTCCCCTTTCTGTATCTCTTCAGCTCCTCTGGTTGACTTTGAACTTTAGCACACATCAGATGAAATAAATGAACAGCCAAACAAATCAGCATGTAAATGAAAGAAAGAAGCAGAACTCATCTCAAGACAGTATGGTTCTCTGGTCATGGAATTTAGTAGCAATTTGGAAAAGGAGAAACTTCCCAGGTAAAATAGCACTACAGTAAATGCTGACTCTGCTGGCACAAACAGCATGCCAGTTGTCTCAGTGTTTGGAAAAATCTAGCACATCCAATGCATTTGGTTGTTTCCCCTATTTTAGGGCAAATCTCTTAATATAAGTGCAATATATGCTTTAACCTAATTTCTGTGGAAATGTCATTTCTCTTGATCAGTTCTCAGTTATTTTCTACTGCTTAGAAAAGAACTGCACTTGTAATATTAGTCCTAAACTCCATAAAAATGAGCCTACATTTAAAAAAATGTATAAGACTGTGGTATTTTAGATGGCTGACTAGATGCTCTAGGCTTACATTTAGATGGCTGACTATATGCTCTAGGCTTATATTTCCTTTGCATTTTAAAATCAATTATTTCCCAAATTCAATTTAAGATAATCTAATTTCTAATCAATTTAATCTATTTAATAATAGACCCTTGTTATTTGGCATAAATACACTTTATCATTATGAGTCTGTTCAGTAAACCTTCAAATCAAGAAACTCATATTTCTATAGCCAATGAATACTGTGCCAAGGTAGACCCATGGGGTATTTTCTTCTGGAACATGAATTTTGAGGTAGGAGTTATAAAGATAGAAATAACCCTGGGCTCCCAGAAGAGACTGGTTTTTATCTCCTTGGAACCTGGAAGCTGCTTCTTTTTTAGAATCTGACCATCCAGTGATTTCATGGTTTCTGTGGGCTGTGCAATATCCTTTCAATAAATTTTATGTCTGCTTAAGCTAGTTGGTCAGTTTCTTTTGTTTGCAACCAAATAAATCTAATTCACATGATGCGTGTCTTTCTCAGTGAAAAACTTGTAGATTCATAGATACAATTTACAGAGAGTTCAAACATTTTCATTTCATAGTACAGAAGCTTTGTTGAGTAGGGTTCATGACCAAAGCTATGTGTAACATGCTTGAATCAGAGAAGGCGAAGCAGTGCCAACCTTCCTGACTACCATAGCATTGCATGGAACCATTGATTAATCAATCCCAGTCCCATTATCTATTGGGTTTTATACATATTACTTTGTTGACAAAAATTCTTCTCTTCTTCATCCTTTCAATCAAATACTGAGAACATTGATTTGAATACAAAAACAACAATTATGTATGTTATGCAAAAAATAATAATTTTAGGAAATGAAATATTAGGATGAATAATATGTCTCACATGTATATAAGTGCCAATTATTATGCAGGTTAGTGCAAGAGCTCTCTTTCTCCTAGAGTGAAATTCAATGTTTTTTTAAAGTGCAGAGAGAACATTTGGATTCTATATGTTTTTATATCTGCATAAAAAATTGTTTATTTGCCACTTGAGAGAAAACACAATAAAATCCTTCTCTTTTTCTTAAGTGAATTGTTGCAGATAGGAGAATGTATGGATTGTGAAAATTGCCTTTCTTTAAAACATCAACAGTAACAAAGCATGACACAAGCATTTAATAAAGGGATTATTGTAGACTTCCTTCATTCCTGGGAACCAGCAGAAAAATCTCAAGGGACAGATCATTAAATCTTCTTCCTCAGTGTTAACTTGGACAACAGCTCAGGAGACATCTCTGAGGGTGCAAGGCATTTATTAGAAGCATGTTTAGAAATCTCTGACTGTTTTTCAAAAACCACTCCTGCAGAAAACAACAGGATAGTTACCAAGCATTTCAGGAAACCATGTATAACTGAAGCGATTCAATTCATTAGAAATATGATAAATTATAAATGGCAAAGGCTGAAAAAGGGTAAGTTGTGGGGGAAAATATAAATTAAATATGAGAGGTATAACGTAACTATCAGGGATCACTTGGTATATATTACTTTATTATATTTTATTTTATACTTTTTGAGATATGGCAATTTACCACGGTAGTATTTTATGCCTCACTCACTTTACAGAGGAAAAAGAAAAAAGAATAGAAGAATTGAAATAATAACTTCCAAAGTGTGTTCTTTTCTTTGTACCCTTTTATTTTTGTATTATTATTTAAACATTCCAATATTCATAACACAAACCATATTTACAAATTCTTCATTAGCTCTAATTAATTCATGTTTTTTTTTTAATCTTCCAGGAGGGATTATTACTAAAACTATGATTTTTTTTCCCAAACCTTTATTTTTCCTTGACCTAGCAATTTACATTTATTTGAATGATTCCAGATAATAATCACAATGCATTTCATTTGTGTACCAATTCACATTTAGTAAGTATTTCCATAATCAAAGTTTCAGTTGCTTCTCTTAAGGGTTCTCTTTTATAACCATAAGGTCCTTTCTTCTGACTGCTGATTTATTTGATTTTCTCAAAAAAGAGCTTTAGTGATTAGCCCAAGATAACCCACATATTAGGAGATTAAAATAGGTTTAAAGCTCAGCTTTGAGACTCACAGTTTGGCCCTCATTTTTTCACATGCCAATTTCTTTATTTTTTAGTAAGTATTTGTTGCGTATCTGTGTATATCAGATAATCTTCTAGGCACCTGGTATGACTACTTTCTGCTGCTGTAGCTTTTCTTTGCCCAGAGTAAGACAGCTTTGTCTATTAGGGTGGTTTACTTCCCAGACCACTACCTTAGGGAATCAGTCAAGGCTGCTAGTTCAACCACCTTATGACGGTAGATGATCTTTGAAGATGATTGAAATTGGGTTTTCAACTTGAGGATGATAGTCAAGCAATATACTTTCAGTGGAGATTGTACTATGAATTTTGAATTTTGGCCTTTTCCAAGTAGTGATAGGGATGGAGTATGCTATTCTTTCATCATGCTGGTCAGTGATCATGAGGGAAAATATCACATTACAAGTGCACTGTATTGCTAACTATGATGTTTGGTAGATTGTGTATTGAATGCATTTTAAATTATGACTTTTTAACCTTTGATGGGTTTATTGGGACAAAATCATATTGTAAGTCAAGAGATACCTGTTCTTGCTTGTAATTAATTTACATTTAAGATTTTTTTAAAGATCTTATTCTTGACTCACCACTGTTGTGATTTGAGATTGAGGCTAAATATGACTTCACAATTATCTAGTCCCCATTTTGTGCCAAGCAGTTCTATATACGTAGAATCAGCTCTGATAATCCTTTCTCCATCCCAATTCCCCCAATTCACCACCACACCAACCCTAGCTTATCTAGAAAGGGAACTGTCTAATGCAAGACCACATGTAAATCTATATTTCTGAGCACCTGCAAATGCCAGCTTTATATGTATTTACTGTTTTCCTACTTTACCTTCTCCTTTATGTTTTCCTGTTTCTACAGGCTAGATTTCAATCTAGTTAGTTACCATTTCATTTATTTTTTTCTAGTCCTTTCTTCTGCTGACCTCTGCCATTTACTATGTTATTTATATGTGATTTGGGGGAAGTCATTAACCTCAATGAGTCTGGTTTTGTTTTTTGAATAAAAAGGAATAACTTTATTTAAAAAGCTTTTCTGATTAAATGATGTGTTTTAAAGTGTTTAACTCAGGGGCTGGGGTTGTGGTTCAGTGGTGGAGTACTCGCCTAGCACGTGGGAGGCCCTGGGTTTGATCCTCAGCACCATATAAAAATAAATAAATAAATAAAATAAAGATATTGTGTCCAACTACAACTAAAAAAAAATAAATATTAAAAAAATAAAGTGCTTAACTCAATCTTTTTTATATACAGTTGGTCAGTGCCTCGTGAGCATTAGCCTTCCTGGCATTTGGATAAAACCTATAGACAAATTTTAAGCTGATTTCAGGGTGTTATAATGAGATCAAGAGTTCATGCTATGTGGAAAACATACTTTTTTCTACTACATTATTATCTTCTACCTTATTTCTTGAACGATCCACATGATGTTTTTGATTATTATTGTTTTTGTGATTTTTACTTGACTATTTTCTCGTGTCTTGAAAATACCAGTATCCAAGAAGCAAGTTGACTGTTTTTCTAACAAACTTCTAAATCAGAGGGTAATGGTCCTTAGTATTTTCAATTTATATTGCTTGTTACGAGATCTTACCCTTTACTCTAAATTCTTTCTATAGGTTGATACTTCCCTGACTTAAATCCCCGACTTTATCTATTCAAAAGTTTCAGATTCATTTATCAATGAGTCTATCATTAGTATACATCTAATGAACATCCCAAACTTGGATGCCTAAACCCTAACTCTAGATACTCTGAAGAAATCTTCCAAAGTTTCTTTGGCCTAATTATGTAAACCAAACACATTGGCTTATAATTTATAGATATTTTTCTCATATCTCAGTCTAATGTATACATAAATACCATCACTTCAAACTTCAAATCAACCACTCCTACACTATAAGCCTAATTTACTCAATCATCACCCTTACCTCAACTTTTATAATACTCTGAGCAGCTTGCTCTCTCTTTCCCTGCTTTCCCTCTCATCCCTCTGCAGTCTGTTCTTCAAACACAACCAAAATAATATATTTAAAATATAAGTTAAACTATATCCCTTCCTTACACAAATCTCTCAAAAGTTTTTTATACTTAAAATAATATCAAAAGATCTTATGATGCCTTAAAAAGTTTGGTGTAAGACTAAGGAATTTTTTTGCAAGGCTAGGGATTGAACCCAGAGCTTCCACATGCTAGACAAGCACCATACCACTCACTGAGCTACATTCCCAGCCCAGCAGACTTTTCTTTTATGAAAATGCAAAATTAAACAAGTGTTTTTTACTACAGGAATCTTCATATAGCAACTACATATAACTTGCTTAGCATGTATGAAACCCTGGGTTTAATCCTCAGTACTGGGGGAAAAAAATCATAAGAGATTTTTTTTCTTGGCTTTACCTGGAAAAACTGGATTCTATAAAGAATTTTAAGCATTTTTCTGTTAGGTATATTTTTCTTGCTTCATTCAGTTTTAAAATTTAATGCAGCAATCATTTGAAAGCAACTGATGTTATTGCACCAACCTAGACACCAAGAAAAAAAGGCCAGTACCTGACCTGGAGGAGACTATAGTCTCCTTTGGAAGGAATGAAGACAAGGGTGTAAAGCAGCATGTGACTTTGTTTAAAAACAAATCTGTCTCCATGAGCATATCATTTTAGTCAGACTACAGAATAGTTGGAAGTCATTATATAATATTAAAATAGCAAAAAAACAGAAATTCCTGGGTATACAAATTATTCCAATTTACATTTAGACAAAATTTGCTGTTTATGCTGTTGTGTTTATTTGTTTTGTTTGTTTGTTTGTTTTTGAAGATGGGGTCTTGCTACATTGCTCAGCTTGGTCTTCCATTTGTGAACTCAAGTCATCTTCCTGCTTCAGTATCCTGAGTATATTGGTACTACAGATGTGTGCCACTGCAGACAGCCAGGATAATGATTTTTAAACAAGGTGATTTACATGTTGACATAGTATATTCTAAATTCTGTCTCTTAAAAAAAAAAAAGAACATTTAATTCCATGGAAGTTTCTCTAAAAATATGGCTTAGGAGAAGACTTTTCCAGTATGTGGAGCTGTTTGTAAAATAGAATAGGCAGGAGGTAGTGAATTCTTCATCATTGTAGGTATGGAGGAGGGAGAGAAAACCACTGTTGAGAATGTTGTAAAGATATTTCATACCTTTGATCAAGGTTGGGATGGATGATCTCTGATATCTTTTCAACATTTATGACTGACTCTATGAATCTATGAGTCTATGATAGGCAACAGCACTCAAGTAAAGGGGTCTTCATTGTAGACTAGAGTAGTCTGGGAAGTCTTAGTAGTCTTAGTAAGATATGAAAGAGAAGCTAGATTCTCAATAACTGGAGGGATTCAGGTATGCAGAAGAGCAGAGTAAGATCAGGGCAAGTAAGAAAGAAAAGCAGGTATAGAAATAGAACACAACTGAACTCAGTACTTTAGGGGACAATGAAAAATTTGTCCTGACTGGAATACAGGATTTATATTAAAAATTCAGGAGATGAGCTAGTGAGAAGATCTAATTGTGAAGTGCTTTTAGTATGAGGCACTGGGTAGTAAGATTTTTATCTTGTTTTGGTACTATAGAACTTTTAGATTTATGTCAGTATTAGAACAACCTGTTGATATAAATGTTCTATGAGTTGAAACTGGCACTGTTATTTAGTCGAAAGGAAAATGAGATATGTAGATGAGGTGGGTCTTAGTAGATGAAGACTTAATCTTAGAGCCAAGAAGGACCTAATCTTTATATACATAATCATTTTCAAGCAAGTGTATTCGTATTATTTGATCAAAAGAAGTAGAGAAAGATTATCTCTCTTCCAATCTCCACTAAGTGGTATAAGTTGAATTCTGTAAATTGAATTGAAGCCAGCTAAAGACAAATAGATGTTATTAGTCAGTTCTGCAGAAAAAAAGTGGGGTAGAGAAGCACACACACGAATGTGGGGACAGACTAATTTTAAGGTATTGGCTCATTTGATTTTGGTAGCTAGCAAATCTGAAATCCACAGGGCAAGCCAATAATTTGGGAACTCAGCTAAAAATTAAGATTTCAGTCTTAAATTTGAATTCTTCAAGGAAACAGCCTTTAAACATGCGGGGTTTCTGGAGGAAATCTTCATCTTTCTTGGGAAACATCAGTTTTGTTTGAAAGGTCTTTGATTGGATGAGGTGTACCACATTATGAAGGTTAATCAGATTTACTCAAAATCTATTCATTTAAATATTATTCACATCTAAAAACATACCCTCACAGTAACATCTTGACTGCTTTTTAACCAAACAACTAGGCCCATAGCCTACCCACACTAACACATAAAATTAGCCATTATAATATGGAGTATTACATACAAGAAATAAATTACTGGTTTGCATTGATGTACAAGCATATCATTACATATGCACAAATAGATAATATTTTTTTTAACTTATTAGGGTTACCTTGGATAGACATGATTGGTGGGACAATGTGTTCTCTCTGATCATTCAACATTCTAGCTCATTGAGATAGAACTTCTGATAGTTGGAGTCATTGTTATATCATCAGGTGAAGACCAATCTAAACAAAGTTTTTAACTTATTTTTCATATATATGGTGCAGATAGCAAGAACTAACTGCACTCCTTCCTCTTACAGCAGCTAGACTCCCCCCTCTGATGTCTCTCTGCCTTGAGGAAGTAGGGGAACACATACCTCATGGACCTCTCCAGAACTCCACTCCATGCACCAGAAGTGCACTTGAGCTCTGGTTTTCTGTGCAGGCCTTCTGATCCTTTTTCCTTTCTGAATAGAATTTAGTCCTTATATGATACTCACATAAACTTTCTCTTTTATATTTTCAGTCCTTTCCAAGATCCTATATAATTAAATGATTGGGCATAATTAATCACTAAAATTGGTAACTAAGCTTTGGAATGACTTGCCATGACTATTCAACACAAGGGGAAAAAAGTCTTCTGTGGCTATAAGTTAAATTCTTTGAATATCCTCCATCAGTAACTACATTTCAAAAATTGAGAAGAAAAATTGAGAATAATTTTTGCATATTAAAATATAATTAAAACGCTACCACTTTAAAATATCCAATTGGCACTGCTAATGAGTTATACTCCAAAGATACCTCTGACAGGCAAATAGTTTCAAGTAGATGATTCTTCCTTAAATCTGACCAGAATGATTTTCACAAGAAAAATTCCAGAAAGGAAACAGAAGTGGTAGTATTCAATTTAGTGACCTCTGGGCAGAACAAACAATTTAATTTTAAAGTAAAATTAGCTAATATGGAATAAAATTTGATCTCACATAATAAGATACACATCATGAAGGAAGCATTCAATTTGTGATAATACTAAGGGAAAATTTTCAACTGGGAAGAATGTCCAAGGAGAAAATTTTAGTAATGGGGTGACCTGGAAAGAAGCCCAATAAACGAGTTATGAAAGCAATATTGCTGACAGAGTAGGAAGGCAAACAAGATGTGGTCTGCTTAAAAAACAACAACAAAACCTGTCAGTCAGTTTCATTTTCTCAGAAGCCTATTCACTGAGTCTTGGTAGTAAAATTGTCTTGTGAGCACTAAAGAATCAAGATTTGCTAGTTTCTCCCCCAAAGCACTACAGCATTGCAAATCCTTTTACAATTACCTTTGAAAAATAAGCAAAATGAAATTAATCAGATTATTTACCTGTACCCCTGAGAGTATGTAAGGATTAATGAGTTAATTATTGTGAAATATTGAAACACTTTGAGATATCTGAATGAAAAATGAAAATAATTATTTATGGCTTTGCTAGAATGTCTCAGTAATCATAATTACTTTCTAGTATGCATTTCTTCTATTCTAGTTTAGTTATCTTAAATATATTTTTTTCAAGTAAAAATTAAACTTGTAGCATAATTCGGCTCCAAAAATATATTCAACAGAACAAAATTACCTAGATAAAATAATTGTAAAAATTACATGCCATCAATTTTCTTTTGATAAATGATAGTTTTCTAGTATTAACCTAGCAATTTCTTTGTCTATGCTTGTGCTGAGATGATTAGACAGGGACCTCAATGCATGTTTCTTCAAATGGGACATATTTGTGGGCATTTGATTATTTTGTCTTATAGATAGACTCAAAAACACTTGAGACAATTTGATGGAAAAAATAATTGAATGAAACTGATTCACAATTATTAACTTACAAAAATGCAGTGTGTTTAGTTTTTGTTGAGTTGAATGCAATAGGAAAAGACAAGTTAAGCCTTGGTAGACAAAAGGATAAACAGAGGTATGAACATCCACAGAATTTAAGGTTTGGAAAGGACCCAGAGAGGTCAAGAAGGTTACCACCTTTCTGGCAGGACCACACTAAAAACTACTAAGCCCAGAAGAGCTGAGCCTAGCTTAATGTTGAAAACAAAACAAAACAAACTAAGTTGAAAACTAAATTCCTGTAGCATGGGACTTAGGTTTGGATCTCTTGAATTTCTCTTAATTTTATCCTGGTAATTTCTACCATTCTATTTTTGGTTTTAATATTATTCTTGATGAAACACCACTTTGTTATGAATGTACTAATTATATTTTTCAACAGCATCCATTTTGTTAGTTAAATAAAGATTTTGTGTTCTGAAGAACAGCTTTCAGGTCTTATTCTCAGTGGTTCTTGGACACCTATGTTCTGGCAGGCTCTTATGGACAGAGGAGGGACAGGCATATTTTGGCACAGGTGTTACTGAAATGCAACATAGATTATTGCTATTGACACACTGCTACCTATCAGTACCTCTTTCTTCCCAACCTCATCTTCCCATCTTGCTTACACTTCCTGCATTCTGTTTTGCATGCCCCTCTTTTTTCTCTTGTTGTCCTGTTTTCTTTTATTTTCTCTTTTAAGTTTTCCTACAGCAAAGCTCACCTTATCATTGGCATAGAAGGCAAAAGATGTCACAGAATTGCTATTTAGAATGTGTTCTACAGAACCAATGAGATTAACACCAACTGGGAGCTTGTTAGAAATTAAAAAATCTTGGAACCCACCATAGAGTTGTAACTCAGCATTTTCCTTTTAACATGATTCCTAAGGGTTTCACACACACACATTCAAGTTTAAGGAGTGCTGGGCTAGAGCACCTAGATGTCTTTCCTGTAGATACCTGAAGTTCATACATCTCCCACTAATCCACTGACTACACACTCTTCCAACCTTGGCAAGGAAGGAACCAGAGAGTCACTAGATCACTCAACTCTGGAATCCTGGGGGTCTTCCTTGATCCTTTTTCCTTCCTTACCAACTATACATAATGTCACCAATCTTGTGACTTCTATTTTCTAAGTATCTTTGAATATTTGCTCAATACGTCTCTGAAACTGATACTTCTATTGACCCCACATTTCTTACATGAACCTGAGAATAATCTTTAAGCTAGTCTTTCTGCTTCTTATATCATTTTTCTCTAATTCCTCCTCCTTGATAATTTTAGGTATCTTTTTAAAATTTTAAATCTAATCTTAGCCTTGCCATGATCAGAAACATTGCTGATTTACTTTTTATTATAGGATAAAATTTGGTTCCTGTATAAACCTTTTACTTTATTGTAATTGATAAATAACACTTGTTTATCTTCATGTGATGCTTTCATATATGTATATATTGTGGAATGATAAAATCAGGCTAATAAATTTATTCATCACTTTACTTACTTATTTAAATGAAGATCTCAAATAAGTAGTCCAATGTTACACCTTGTGTAACTTTTTATCTAGCCTTATCTTCCATAGATTCCCAACTTACCCCATATGTTTCAGTTATACCCAGTGACTTGCAGTTTCTTAAGTGTGTCATGTTTTTTGTGCCTCTAAACTTTTATATACAAATTTTTGTTGTTGTTATGGGACAGAGATGCTCTTCCCTAAAAATGTCTTTAAGTGAACTAATACTCTATTCTTTAAAGCCAGATCCAAATAGCTCTTTTGTCATGTAATGCTTTTTCTCCCATCTCCTCTCCACGTGTATATCCACCACAACACTTGTTACATTATACTGCAATGATCTTTACTCTGATATGGACCAAGAACCTAGAAAGGTCAGATATTAAATTTTTATCCTTGGCATTGCATAGATTCTTAATAAATACTATTGAATCAATAACATATATATGTAATAGCTTTATATTTGAAAGAAATTCTATAAATAAAAATAATTCTCCATATGATAAAAAAACACATATGAGTCAGGCCAAATCTTTTCTTAAATATATTTGGACCATACTAAATTTCATATGATAGGCAACCATTTGTTTTCCCTCTAGGAATGATTCAGATGATTGGTAGGAATGCTACAAAGGAATATAAGAAGTGGGCAAGATTATTCTTAGACTTAAGTGCTAGGAAAAAATCTGTTTTAATTTATGATTTTTCAATAAGATCAAACAAATAAATAAAAGTAAATCTTCTATGAATATTTCTGCACAGCTCTTTGTGTGAACATGTGTTTTCATTTCTCTCAGATAAATGTCTCAAAGTGCAAAAGGGAAAAAAATGATAAATTGGACCTTATCAAAATTAAAACTTGCTCTAGAAAACTCAATATGAAGAGGATAAAATGAGAAGCTATGTATCATGAAAGAAAAATTTGAAACCATATATTAAACAAAGGATAAGTATATAAAATATATACGGAAGTCAGAACACTGAAGATTAAAATCAATCCAATTAGAAGATGGGCAAAATCATGAACAGACATATTAACTAAGATCATACCCAATGGCAAATAAGCATCTAAAAAGATGTTTGGCATCATTAGATTTTAGGAATATGACAAATTAAATCACAATGATCCATGACTATGCAGCTGTCAGAATGGCTACAATAAAAAATATTGACAACATCAAAAGCCAACAAGGATGCAGAGAAGCTGGATCACTTCTACATCACTAGTGGGAATATAAAATTGTGTAGTCACTCTGGAAAACAGTTTGGCAGTTGCTTATCATATCATATCTTAAACATCCATATCAGCCTTAAGAAATACACTGTAACCACAAGTAACGTTGATGTCAGAAAAACTTCATAGATAAAAAAATAATCTATTTTAATAGATTGACATTTAATATCTCTGCATTGTAGATGATAGACCACATTCAGTAAAATAAATCAGATGTACTGGTATTGAAAATACATTTCAGTTTACATAGAGCCCCCCAAATTGAGTAATAGAGTGATTGATGGAAATATGAGCATCAATAATGTAAGTGACGGTGTTGTATGATCTATAAAGTGCTAGAAGCATGCTATACAACTCTACTGTTATTTATTCACAGCTACACTGAGAATCCCATCAGGCAGTATATGTAACATCACTTTGAAACTGAAAAATTATTATGAACATATTAAATATTAAAAATTATTTTGGTAGCACTAAGTTAAATATCAGAAAAAAGAGACAGATGAACATTCAAATATGCATTCATTTCTCTATCATCTTTTCAATAATCTTTTGAAATCTTAGACAACTAATACTTTTAATCAATTTCTTTTTCCTTGATGAAGTAAACATATTAGTATATACCTTTTTTAATTATGGTGATTTTCTGCTTCAGATTATGAAAATGAAGATTTAAAATTTTGAGAAATTTAAAACTATTTCCTTCCATAATTGAAGCCAAATAATCCTGTAACTCTTAGGTACGCCTCTTGCCTGTGATGGCCTTAACCCTAGCCACTTCCATACTGCAGAAAATCACGTTAGCTGCTCCCTTTCCTTCCAATCTTCCTCAAGACCATCCTCTTCCAAGTTGTTCAAACCTAGTCATTTTGCTTCCTATAATTTTGAAACAACTGCCCCTGTAGTAAATATGATATTCCAAGAACAAAATATAAGGAAAAGAAGGAATTTCTTTCTTTTCATTATCACTTGTGGATTATAGAATTTATATCAAGAAAACATAAAAAATAATTGAAATAAGAAGAAAAATCTTCAACTCCTTGCTTTACTAGAGGACATAATAATGAAAAAAAAAAATAAGAGTTTATTCAACATGGCCTACTGACATCAAGGTGCTGGAGTGGAGGAGAACAGACTTTACTTCCTTAAATCTGTGCCTCCCTTTATAGCCTGAATTTTGACAAAGTCCTACTTCTGTCAAAGTTTCATAAACTCTCTTATGAGAACAAATCCATCTGCTCCGGCCTTTACCCTTCTTAGATCTGTTCAATAGAATGCCTTCTGTTCTCTTCAAGACTTTCATGCCTCCCAGAAAGACATATTTCCTCCAAAGTTCTCTCAGTCTCAAATATAGACAATCTTTACATTTTCACACCCCAAAGAGTTCTACTTCCTGTTTCCAGAGGAGGTTGTTAGATTTTTCTGTAATCTCAAAAGGATCATTTGGTTCGTTTTCTCAAAACTAACCAGTCCTGGAATCCCTGACTCTTGTTAGATAAAAACTTTTTGAAGTAGTAAAGTGACAAAAATTTTTGAATGATTTTTTTCTTCTTTTTAACTTCTACCTAAAAAAGTTCCCACGCTCATAGCTTGGGCATCCCAGATACTGCTGTGGGATTCAGTGTGACCCATGAATTGAATTCACATACTTGACCTTCGTGACAGGAAGTCAAGCTTAGGACAAGTGTGCTACCCTCTTTTAATCAGTATTGCTGTAAAGTGGATTCTAAAGAACAGAATCTGTTACTGATATGTCAGCATAAGAATGCTAGAAAACAGATTTCTATGACGTCTATTTGAGGCTATAGGGCATAATAGAAAAGAGAAGGGTTAGACTCAGCTAAACATTCTTTTGCATGCCAGTTCTACTCCTATGAACCATGTTACCCTAACCATGTTACTTAACGTTTCTGAAGGTCAGCTTTTCAGTTTTTTACTTGTAAAAGAGAATAATGCTCAGACCTACCTCATAGTTTATTGCAAGGATTAAATTAGATTCATAAAGTATGTTATCTGTGTTGCCTGGTATATAATAGAATAGGTAGCTTTATTATTATTTATGTGAAGTCTAGGAAACAGAGCTGGTATATCAAGAAAATAATTTTGGCTATTGGTCAATTTGAATATCAAAGGAATCTTCAGAAGTTAAAGTTCTAAAGTAGAGTTCAGAAATAACCTGCTCCTCCAACAACAACAAAAACAACAACAAAAATAAGTGTATGTGGCAAGATATTAATGGCAGTTTCAAAAAGAATTCCAGTAACTTCCATACCTTTTAAGAAGTTTGGTGTTCTGAGATGGTCATGGGCTATATTTCTAAAATGATAGCGTAAGATCAGACACTGGAGACAGTTCAGTGGCAGGAAGTACAGACAAATCACCTTGACTTTCACATATTTCAGATGTGTTGATTTTGAGTTTTTGTGTAATACCTGAAAATTCAGAATCTTGTCTTTTATTATTAATTTTGAACTTCTATAGTGCTAAATGCATTGGGTTCTGTATTTTAATATTTTGCATTCTGTGACTACCAAAGAAAAGATGTTTTTCTAGTTGAATTAGAAGAGGCTAGACAGTGCAGTGAGGAGGGGGGTAGATAACTGTTTAGAGAATACACTGGCTACTGTTTATCCAATTACCTATTTTTTTAAAAAAAAATAAAAGCCATTCACCTTAAGGGAAGAAAACTCTTTAATTCTCTTTCATTATAATCTCACAATTTATTGCCATATGTTTCAAAGGTCCAACATTACTGTATTTATTCTATTAGCCTGGATTCTGCTCTAATTTATAGCTTATCTTACTCCAAGACACAGATATTATTTTGGAGTGTCAATAGAAAAACTCTAAAGATGATCACTCTAGGGAATGTAGCTTCCTTTTTTTGATTCAATTTGGACTCAATGTTCTAACACACATTATATGAAATTAGTTTTAGACCACCTACTATAATGAACAAAGAATGTACTGTTAAAACATGGATACAATAAAAACTAAAATGTATTTAAAATAAAAACTTGTAGTAAAATTTAGATTTCTATCATGATTATTTTACAAAATAAATTAGTATGTTTCCATGTATTTAATACTGAGGAATGGTGTACTGATTTACATTAATAAATAACCGTGCTAACACAGTTACACATATCATGCATGGGTTTTTGATTTACCATTTTAAAATAGATATACTGTAGAGACATATACTTAAAATTGTTTACAGTGTTTATTAATCATCTTCCCTCCCTGCAGGAACTCAAAATTCTGTAATGTTATAGTTTTCTTATGCCCCAATTATTAATACATAGTGCTTAGAAAACCATTTTGGTTATTTAAGCTTTATGGATTTTGAATGAATTTGATTTAAAGCTTGAGTTTTGAGAGATTTACGTGTGAAAAATAAAACATTCCAAAATTATGTTGATGTCTTTTGTGACTCTTTTTGTAATCAAAATAAAACACTGAAAAATATATAATATAAAATTAGATAGACTGATCTCAAATCTGAGCTCCTCAATTTATCAGCAATGTGACCTTGGAAAAATCCACTTGACCTCCTGAACTATAAGTTTCTTACCTCTTAAATGAGAATAATTTCATTCAGTGACATGTGGATACTTAGAGATCATGCCTATAAAATCCTATAACACAGGTCTAGGTTTATAGTAAGTATTCAGGAATGGTAGCTACTGCTATGAAGAAGTATTTAAACTCATAAAAATTCTAATGCAATATAACAATATTTAAACAATTAAATTAATTATAATATGTCAAGATATAATTTGGAGTCATTAGGTAATAACTGGTTCACAACCAACACTCAATCTTAAGGTAGAATATAAATAGAATACACTTTTCTTTATGTCAACCATAATTTTTTGAATCAAGTACCATATATAACAACAAATTTATCTATTAACTCTGTATGATTTATCCATTCATCCACTTATTCACTATGACATTCATAGTCCTGTATAATTGATAGTTCTGTACCTCTCTGAATTGGATTTTTCCTCTCTAAAGGGAAGAGAAAGTTTGGTTGCATGTGAGAGTCTTACTAGTAAATGTTTATCTCTTTATATTTCTGGAGAATACTCAGTAAAAATATAAAGGCTTAAAATATGAGAGATTTCCAATAGGACATAAGGAAAAATATTACTTCCTTAGAATAGTTTTTTTATTTTTATATTTTATATTTTTATATTTTATTAAACTTCAGTTGATTATCCTCGTAAAATATCAATCTCTCAAAGTAATTTGGAGAATTAAAAGTAAACAATAAGCACATTATAGGCAATGCTTAGTTCCCTGCAAATAGTAAATGCTCATTAATTTTAGCAATTTTGTAAGTTTAGTGATGGTGATAATGAATTTGAGATGAAGATGATGATGCAAAGAAGAACCAGGAGAGCTTGAAGATGGGAGGGATGGTTTGATTTGAAACATTTAGGGCTATATAAATATTTCCTAAGTTGGGCTGGGGCTGTAGCTCAGTGGTAGCATGCTTGCCTTCCATGTGTGAGGCACTGGGTTTGATCCTCAGCAGCACATAAAAATAAATAACAATATTGTGTCTATCTACAGCTAAAAAAATAAAAATAAAACAAATTTCCTAAATAAATGATGCCATTTTCTTGTGATCCTACATATAATGGGTATCCAAGAAACATTCTGCCTTGGAAGATACATATTTAACATCTAATTATTGAGATGTACCACATAATTACAAAGCAAGAAGAAGAGATTCATAATTGTATAAAAATATAAGGAAATTATCTATTTGAGATGTAGCACATATAATACTCATACGATTTAAGCAGTGCAAAGAATGATGTAAATCATTTTACTAAGTCAGATTAAAGGTGCTATTACTCATGGTTATGTAATACTATCTATAATTTCTGTGTTAAACTTGACATTATAAATCCTTTAATCTGCGTATTTAAAAGCCGTTCTATGGCTCATTTTTCAAACAGATTCCCGTTAACACATTTACTGCTAATGAACCACTAACGTGTTCTCTCTTTCTTAGATAAACGCTGTTGACCAACATTATTATTTGCTCCTCATATAATTATTTTTTTGGCTTTTTAATTTAATTGCTTCAATAAAAAATATGCCAATAATGCATTTTTAATTACACTTCCCAGGTGACCTATGTAAAAAGAGGTTTTATAATGAAGCCACAATAATTAGCCTGTCACAGTCCAGTTTGGGGCTATTGTCTAGTTGTCCTTTCCATGGCTTGTTGTGGCATGACTAGAATTCTAAAGACCTTGTGTATTATCTCCCATAATACTTAGGAAGGTATTAAAAATGTGTGCAATACTGGCAGAAGCAGGCTTTCTAATTATTGTCAGCTATTTCTAGTGTGACGTGGTAAATTCCCTTGAGAACAGAAACAACAGCCCACTCCAGGGTTTGTAATAGGCCCTAGAGCCTAAGTAGTTGTAGACAGAGCTGTTTCCCTCCGGATAGATAATTGGTTTACATAGCAGCTCAACATCTGAACCAAATCCATTTTTTTTCCTATTGTGATTTCACTGTTTACTCTAATATACATAAACTATTTTGTTATATTAAATAGCATATGACTCATTTTTAATAGCTGAGTAAATTTGCATGTTCTGCCTCACCTGGAATACTAATGACTGTTATGTCTGCCTATTTTTCATGCATGAAATATTAAATATTTGGTTTGTTAAGTATACATGCTTACTATAAATAATGTGTTCTGGCAACTTGTTAAGTATGATTATCCTCTAGTTTCCTTTTTTCTTTTTCTCTCAGAAAAAAAATGTTTTCCACTTAAGGACAAATGCAGGTGATTTCCAAGAAATTGAAAGATGGCTGTCTTTACTAGTGAAGTACAATCAATTATCAAGAAACAGTGGTTAATGTTTACATACTAAAATGGATAGTAATACAGTGACCACTGATGCAAAGAAAGAAAAATATATCAGATTCTCAGGGGTATGCAGATACTTGGCTTCACAACAGTACACAAATATAGTGTGGTATACTAAAGATTCAGTAGGGCTTGTTTTATATATATTTTATATATCTCTGGTTTTCTAAATGATAAAATGCTATTACTAAATGTTATAACAATGTTCTTCTTATTGTTGTTGTTAAATTTTATCCATTCTTCAAGTAAGTAAGGAAGAATACAAATCACACATGAGAAAGCCAGTCCCCTTCAGCAGAATATGAAAATACCTTTAACTATTTTGTGCTCCTTTTCCTGGCCCTCATTCTTTCCCTTTTGATTGAACTGTATAATAATCAGTCAATGCTCTCTGTTCTCATCTTAAAACAAGGACATTTTCTATTTGTACTAAGTAGACTTCTTTCTCTACTACCAAAAAGGCCCAGTAGAAAATTTGTGGGTTCAGAATGAGAGGATTATTTTGTATACTTTGTATTTGATGCCACACAAATGGGTACAGAGATTATGCACTATGACATTCTGTTTTTTTTTTTTTTAGTTTCACAGAAAGAAATTATCTTCAATGAATAAGAATATAAAGTGGAAACTAAAACACATGTTACAGAAGAACAAATTAATTGGTTTCCCTATGTTTTGACATCATATCTACTAGAAAAGAACTCCTTCCCCACCTCATAGTAAATGGGTCAAGTAGCTCCATAACTTCAGGCAAACTCCATAATCTCTCTGAGCTTGAGCTCTTTTATCTGTAAAAGGGATGGAATAAGTAACAACAACTTCACAAAAGGATAAAAATAGA
This sequence comes from Marmota flaviventris, assembly GCF_047511675.1. NCBI lineage: Eukaryota > Metazoa > Chordata > Mammalia > Rodentia > Sciuridae > Marmota > Marmota flaviventris. The sequence continues at coordinate 68,083,882 of NC_092508.1, forward strand.
TAATTCAAAGTGTATCACATTTGTTCAAAACAGGATTTGCATTCAATGTTACTTCCTTTCACATTTCTTAAATTAATATTTTTAAATATCTAATTCTTATGAGTTTAAAAACAAAACATTATGTAATTAGATGTATGAATATATGACTTTAATTTTAGTTACAATTTTTTTTCTCTGAAAAATAATACTTTACACTGTATACATTCGACACTATAAAATATACATACTGTATTATTATTTCAATATTAAATACTGATATTGTATTTGAATAAGTTTAATAGAGATTAAACTATGTGTATTTAAACAGATGATAAACATATAGAAAATGACAAAACTAACCATAGAACTCTGTTTCATAAGCCAAAAAAAAAAAAAAAAAGAGAGAGAGATAGAAAAAAAAAGAACATATATTTCTTAGAAGATCAGAAAAACAGAGTAAAAAATGCAGTCATGTGAGTGGTCAAATAACACCTTTTGGCATTTTAATAAACTGTTGCTTAGATAGAAATATCAAGCTATTACTAATGGCTATTAATGTGTACATGCTTCATGTAATTTTATAGTTTCTTATTTTAATATCTGTAATTTTAATGAATTGCAATTTAGGAAAGAAACAATTTTCATTTACTTTATATAACATAATTATGGATCAAATTAACCCCACACTAGTCTTAATTACATTTAGTTTCATTTGGCTGATCAAGCAATTAACATGCCACTGTATTTTGGAAGTAAAAACCAAGTTGTTATGGTCTTTCTTCCAAAAAACATGTACTTGTTCATCTCAACTGTGGTCACCATGTAAAATTATTTCTTGGATTTTTTCTTTCTTTTTCTTTATTTCTTAATTTCTTGTCTTTTTTCTTCTTTCTCTCTTTTCATTTTTTTTCCTAGGTTTACTATGCTCAGTACATTGCTGCTCAAGAATAGGTATAATGAGGAAGTACTGCACCTGGGGTCCTCTTATATGCTACTGTTTAATAATTTCTCCTTCATGCCACCCTTTATCTGCTACATTCAGATTGGTTTCCATGCATTTCTCTTTTAATTGGAACTAATTTTAGGTTTGCCATTACTTGTGATTAAACAGCCTCTTTACCACACATATATTTCCTTCCGTTTATGTATTGTTACCTTCATGATTTTCTTTAGAAGAGAATGATTTGTCAGGGAAAGACCATCTTTTTACTCCATTAGCTAAGTTATATTCGCAAGGAGCACAATTTTAACAGCAATAAAAAATATTGAGTTTAATAATAATAGCATTCAGGACCATACGAGTATGACTGCAACTAATCCTTTTCAACTAATTGAAAATGAAAATGGCCCTTTGCAATATGTGTGTATTGTGAATAATCCTAATTAGGATAATGCAAGGTTATTTTAGCACAGTTCAGAAGCAGGGTACAGTCTCAGAAACAGCTGAGCTGAAGTGTAGTCCATTTAGAATTACCTTGGAACCTGTGAGAAACCACAAGCTCCAAGTCATGAACACCCAGCAGAGAGGTCCTTTGGCAAACACCCGTTCTCATTGTATTTAAAGAGGATAAAAACCAAAAAGCCTCTGTATTTTGTTAGCTTTAATACTTTCCAAAGAGAAAAATAATTTCTAAAATACAGTTAATATCCATGATAGAATATATCTCAGAATGGTTAAATATAAGATTTTTGAACAAACTCTGAGCAGTTGTATTACTTGCTTGTTTTCCAAAAGGCTTTGCTTTTGCGTTTTCTGATGTGTATTTTTTTTTTCTATTCAGCCTGGATAAAGATAGCAGCTTTCCCTGTTTTCCTGTGACATTTCATATTGTGACTGGATTTGTCAGATTGCATCAGTCACATTTGATTACATTATATCATATCAAGAAATAACAAAGACTAAGGTATTTTTCTACTTTTACTGAAAGATGCAGGATTCATCATCTACCAGATCTCCTATGTAAATATTCCCTTTCACATATAATGATAGAAACAAAAATATATTCAAGTGGTTAAAAAAAATAAGGACTGATAATTTTTTAAAGACCTGGTTATTGTAACTAATTTTATTTCACATGTGTGAGAAAAAAAATATACAGACCTATATGTATGTAGGTCTCTTGGAGATTTATTACTTTTAAAAGAATTATGGTTAGATCTTTTTTGAGTCTTTTTTGAGTCAGTATTAAATTAAAGTTGATTTTTATTATTAATTTAAACAAATATTTTAATGTTAGATTTTTTCTGCTGCTTTCAGTTTTCTGAATTTACTTTCATTGTGAAGTAATCAATCAAGTAAATACTGTGTCAATAAATTGGGCGTTTGGCTAATAAGTGGGTTTGGTTGTTTTAAATCAACTAAAGAAGTACTGACATGATGTGTTCAATAACTTTAATTTCTCACTTGAAGTAGAACAAAGCAGATAAAATAGCAGAGAAAAATATCTGGGAATCTCTTTTCTCTCAATGACCTCCAGCACAAACAACCAGAAATAAATCTGTGCTTGAACAAATTGTGACTTTTGCTCCTTGCAACACTGGAGAATATCGCCACATGAAATGGTGAAGTGTCTCAGTAAGAGGTTGTCAAAAAGAAATGATGAGATCCAGGTTTGTTTGTGTGGTTTGGGGGTGATTCCAAGGAAGTGAGGATTTACTGGGTTGGGTACAGCCAATAAGAGAGCACAATTCTGTGGGTTGGGTCTTTCAATAATTATATATATATATATAAAAGGCAGATTGTAAGCAAGGCTAAAGCTCTAACCGGTAAAGTCAGTGGTCATTTATAGTAGTCAGGATAGGGGGAGGTTTGCTCATTTTTGTGGTTTGGAAAATATTCATGTTTTGTTTGTGCTTGATATGGTTACAAAGTAGTCTTACTTTTGTCTTACATTGTCACATTCACAAAGTGAACTTGTCTGATGTTGATGTCCTGTGAAATCACTTTTGTTCAATAAGAGAATTCAAGGTGCAACTGATACATCCAGACCCCTTCACAGCAACCCCAAGATAGTACCACATCATCAATTCTACTTTAATTTCTTCTTCTGCTGTGCAAGGACATACCCTCCCACATACAGCCTTCTGAACAGTATGCTAAGGGGGTAGGAAGGGCTATACAGCAATTCTTTGATAAATTTCTGTGGAAGTTCTTATGAGACATGACACTATGTGAAATTTAGCCTGGATCCCAAATAGAATCCATCAAGATAAAAGTAATCTAGCTTTGGATAGAAACACAAGTCATAAAGTGAGATTGGATTAGCTAGTCAGAATAGTCAGAGACAAGTGAATCAGCATCAGGCAGCAGTTAGGAGAACTGTCAGAATCCAAGCCTAGACAGAGGGGAATGTTAGCATGTTGCAGCAACTCAGCAGGGCTGGCATTGCCCAGTGCTGGATCCTGTAGTATTTCTAACTTTTGCAGAGGCTGAAAATGTCAAGTAAATTCTGTCCTTGTTAGGAAATAAATAATAAAAATAAATAAATAAAAAATTCAAGTAGTCAACTGGTTAAACTGGCATTGGAGGATTAGAAAGGCAATAGAAGACATAGGGGCAACATACAACTAGTACCTGCATGGGGCAACCACTTTCTAGAAAAGAGAGACACAGAGGGCATAGGTCAGAGGCACCAGGAGCACTCGAGTGACTTGTTGCTCTTCCAAATGTTATGTTCCCAGTGCTAATTTCAAAGCTCTTTTAACTCCTAACCCACCCTCCTATATTACACTGTGCAGCACTGGGACTAAGCTCCAGCAAATTTCACCTCTTCTTTGCCAGCTATTTCCCCCAAGTCCTCTTAATAGAGGATCATACAGAGAGATTATGAAATTGGGAGAGGAAAAAGGAATTTGTTTTAGCCAGTTTTGCATTGCTGTGACCAACACATTGGACAAGAACAATTTGGAGGAGGAAAAGATTATTTGGCTCATGGTTTCATAGATTCAATCCAGGAGTGGCTGACTCCATAACTCTGGGCCCAAGATGAGGGAGAACATCATGGCAGAAGAGTGTGGCAGAAGAAAGATGCTCAGTTTATGACAGCCAGGAAGCAGAGAGAGCTTGAGCTCAAGGAGCAAGGAATAATATAAACATATCACACTCCCAGTGACCTGTTCCTCTAGCCATCGGCCTTCCTGCCTTGCAACCACCCATTGATCCATTCAAATTATTAATCCATGGATTATATTACAGTTCTCATAATCTAATCATTTCACTTGGGAACATTTCTGCATTGTCTTACACATGAGTTTTTAGCAGGATACCTCATATCCAAAACATAACAGAACTCATAACAGAACTTTGCATGATATTCCTGTTAAGAGAACTTTGGCAATGATCCTTCACATCAGGTATTGGTAATTGATTCCAGCTTTCAGTTTTTCATAACTAGCCTTGAACCAGCCTAATCATGCCTACAGAGGAATCAGTATTAGGTAGATAACATTCCTTTTTCAGAAGTAGCTCATCCCTTCCAGGATCTAATTCTTTCAACCTCTTCTTTCTGCTCCCACATCCCCAGAGAGGTAGCTCCCTCATGACACTGCTTTCTCAATAATGTTATCTCTCTGTTTTCTTGTTGCCTTTCCAATCTTCTAATACCTATTCAACCAATTTTTATTTGAAATTTGGTTTAATTTTTCTTAACTGGACCCTGGTTAACATATTCTCTCATGCTCTATGGTGTATTTGGGTTTACACACAAAATATGAATGATGTTGATTCTTTTAACCTTTGTGAAAACCAGATATCTCAGAAAGTGAGAGAATCAGGGAGTTACATTTGGGAGTGTTATGTCCCTGGTTGTATCTCAGAAGAAAAATATTTTGAGCTTATTATTAGCACTGATTATGACAATCATTCCTTGTTTGCTGTCAATTTTCATTGTATGCTGTATAATCTAAGAAGATACAGATCTCAGGCAGCATCTATCCTGGTACCATACCTCCTGTTGGTATATCAAGTAAGTAAATAAGGTATGAATGTAGTTTCATGACTTTGTGAGAAAATTATGACTATTATTGTATCTAATAGCCAATACTATGATTATCTATAAGACTTTATGCCTATAATGTTATTTTTTTACATAACTAATTTTTGAAGAATTATGCAATAGTTTCTTTTTGGTAATAAATATACTTACAAGTACAACCTACCTTACCTTTTGTGACTTTTTCTGGATATTAAGGAAAAGGAAGAGACCTAATGAACTTTTTAAGGCCAGAATAATATTGACAAAGTTTGAAGCAACTACATAACACATTTCTTATATTTTCTATAATTTGAAATGTATTTAAATAGAAAATTCAAATCTGATGGAAAATTGTTGCCAATTTTATACAAAGAAAACAATTCATATCAAAAAAGATTTTTAAACTTTAATAATATTATTCAAAAACAATAGCTTAGAAAGTAAGTTTTACTGGCAACTTATTAATTTTGCAAATAATAACTTGAAGATTTTGTTAAAATTTTGGGAACAAAATTACAGAATTACACTATCAGCAATAGTGATAAGCACATTTTGCATATGATATGTATGAAAGAATCATTCTCTAGTGACTGAAAGGAATTAGTATATTCCAAATAGATCTAAAGGATTTATAATTACAGGAATTTATGAAAAAATGACTTAGTACTTAAAAGCATGTGAATATAAGGAAAGTAAGGTAGTTTGTTCTAAGTGCTACATACTTACATAGTTCTTTGTAGTTTTCAAGCCATTTTCATATATATATTTCTGTTAGAGTTTATAAACAAGTCAAAATAACACCTGACATTTTGCCAGGGGAATGTTAGAGTTCGTAAACAAGTCTGGATGGTGCCTGGCAAAATGCCAGAGGGAGTGGTTTGAGAAGTAACAAAAGCTAGCCATTAAGTGTGGCGATTCCTTATTGGTTGACTGATGTATCTAATTTATGCTAATTAGATAAGCTGTGTGGAATGTATAAATACTGCTCCTGTCCTGCAATAAAGGGCTCCTACTCCTGCTGTATCAATCTACACAAGTTGTCGTCACCCCCGGTTACTTTGCCCAGCCAGCCGGGCTCCGGCATATTTCGCATATTTCATTGATCCTTGCTACAGCTTTTTGAGGTGAATATGTGCATACAGAGAAACTTCTGGGAATCCCTCTTGTCCCTGGCTTTCCCTAGCTTAATGAATCACATAACAAAATCTTTTAAAATAGCTACCAGATTACTAAATAAATTCTGTCTTTGAGCTTAAAATTGTTATGATTATGCAACTATTGATTGGGATATTGACTGAGTCTTTGGTTAGTATTATGGTTTGGATGGGAGGTGTCCTCCAAAAGCTGATGTGTGAGACAATGCAAGAGGGTTTACAGGACAAATGATTGGGTTATAAAAGCCTTAATCCAATCAGTTAATTAATTTTTTTCATGAGAATAAGTGGCTGGAAACTGAAGGCAGGTAGGGTGTGGCTGGAGGAGGTGGGTCATTGGCAAGTGAAATCTCTCTTCTGTGCTTCATGATCATGTGAGCCACTTCCCTCTGTCATACTTTTCTGCTATGATATTCAGCCTTACCTCCAGCCCCCAAGCCCTGAGGAATAAAGCCTACTGTCCATGGATTGAGAGCTCTGAAACGGTGAGCTCCCAAATACACTTTTCCTCCTTTAAAATTGTTATTGTCAGGTCTTTTAGTCACAGCAGTGAAATAGCTGACTAAAACAGAAAGGACAAGGAGTGAAGAATGGGTATGGAGGGTAGAATTTCTGGAAGAGACTATAAAGAACCATCTTGCAGCCTTAAAAAGGAAAGAAAAAGCATTATGCCTGATGTGGCAGTCTGACACAATGAAACTTGGTCATGTTGATACTACTGCTTATGCTAGGATCTACCTGCTTCTGGAAGTACCCTCTTATTTCTTACACACACACACACACACACAGCAAATCTGTTCTTTTAGAGGTCTCACTGATTCTTGAGCTTTGATTTCTCTTCCTCTCTCTTCCGCAATATGAATTAGATAGGGCTTCCCTAAGTGTCTAGCAGTGTCTAGGGTGTATTCACATAAATGAAATACTGGGATAGAGTCAAGAGGGAAGAAATGAGCTAGATCTATATCTAAGTGTGTAATTTAAGATATGACTCCTGGCTCATATCCATTAGTCAAGGGTAAAGAGGCTAAATGACTGGCCCCATTCAGTTCTTCCAACTCCTAGATCCAGGTTCTTTTGTGATATCAGGTACTAATCAGAAAATAAAATAGGTAGGAATCAACATTATGATTTACATGAATAATTATAGAGATTAAGTAGTTGTATGTATAAACATAAGCTGTGTTCTGTGTTTTTAAATCTTCTTTTGTCACCAAATGAAGTAATATAACAGGATGATAAAGGTTGGTAAGAACTTGAGAAATAAAAGCTCCAGGACCTAATTTGAAGACACGATTCTGGAGTGATGTACTTTGTGAGAAATTGAGATACTAGGAAGAGTTAATCCTCTTCAAATAGATAATTTTGGTATTTATAAAATTGAATAAGAAACATAAAAAAGTAAAAACATAATTCATTAGGTTGAAATGGGCTAATAATTTCTCCCATTTATGCTGCAGAAGTGTGGGTGGAGATACTTAATAGTGAAATTCAAAATTCTCCCAAAGTGTGTGTTAGTCAGTTTCCAATCACTTTGACAAAATACTCAAAAAAAAAAAAAAAAAAAAAAACCTTCAAGGAATAAAGATTTATTTTGGTGTTTGATTTCAGTGGTTTTAGTCCCTGGTCCATTGTGTCTACTGTTATGAACCTGTGGTGAGACAGAATATCATGGCAAAGAAAATATAGCAAGACAGAGTTGCTTGTCTCATGTTGGCCAGGAAGAAGAAAGAGACAGGATGGAGGAAGCAGAGGTACAGAGAGACAGAGATGAAGGAAAATGGGATCAGTTTCTCAATATAGCCTTCATGAATATACTCCCAGTGACCTCCTTCTTCCAACTAGATTCTACCACCCAAAGTTTTTACCAATACCCAATGGCACCCGCTAAGACCAAGCCTTCTACACATGAGCATTTAGGGACATTTATAGGCCCAAACTATAACATTCCTCCCCTGTCCCTCCAAAGGTTCATGACATTTTCACAGTGTAATTTGCATCAGTCCATTTCCAAGAGTTCAGTTGGTCTTAGAAATTCATAGTTGCTTCAATGTCCAAGTCCAAATACTTCTTTGAAATTCAAGGCAAACTCTTAGCTGAGAGACTCTGCAAAACTCAAAAAAATAAGTAACATACTTCTGATATACAATTGTGAGACGGCCACAGGGTTGATATTTTCATTCTCAAAAGGAATAATGTATAGAAAGGAAGGATGAAACCAAGGCAAGGTATAAATGAGGAAAGGTTGTCATTAAATCATATACTTCATGCCCAGTATCCAGGATATATAGTGGCATTATGTGAGCTTCAGAGACCTTATGAAGTCGTGCCACTGTGACTTTGCTGGCTGGAACATATGGCCTCTCTCTTGGGCTGACTCTGTTCACTTCCTGCAACTTCCCTTACCAGATATTCTACATTCTTTGTATCTCAGAATTTCTGGGATCTCCTTGCAGCTTTGACTTTACACCGCTTCACACACATTGCCTTCTCAGGGACTGCATGCAGGAATTCTAATCCTGCCACACACCTCCTAGTTTCTTAGGACTTCTTTAAAATCTTGGTAGAAATCTCTTTCAAGCCTCTTTCACTCTACATACTTGCATAACCAGTATCATGTGGACAATGCCAACGTCACTGCCAATGGGAGCACCATTCCTTGGCCATGCCTGCAGTGGCCTCTAAGGGTCTGAGTGACTGAAAATGGTTAAATGAATCATGGGAAAACAACTTTCTAGATGTCCCCTTGGGAACAGGTTGCCTGAGGACCCTCCTCTCAAATTAAAAGTTTAAACATTTACACGCTTGAACCTGTGATGGCTGAGTTCTGGCCAAATCCTAAGAGGCCTTCAAGGCATCTTTCCTATTGTCCTAGTGTAAAGTTCTTGGATTCTTTTTAAGGGCACTAATCTTTTCAGCAACTACACCTTCCAAGGCAACATTTTAAAACATGCTCCTTTCCCAGCTAAACTGCAAGTTTTTTAAATCTTTCTACTCTGCTTTTTGCTCCCTAGTCTCACTGTTAATCTCACTAAAAGAATACACATGCCACCTCCTGGATGTTGTAATGCCTTGGAATTTCTTCTGCTAGATTAATTAGTTCATTACCTTTAAACACAATCTCATACAAAGTCTTCCAGGTGTAGAAAAAAATATTGATGAGTTCTTCATCAGAATGGAAAATAAATGTCCTCTAGTTAATTCCCAGGAGAGTCCTAATTTTCATCTGAAACGAGTTTGGCCTTTAAGTTTGCATTTCCAACAGCATTCTGATCTACTAAGCACCCATCAGAAATGTTCAGTAATCTCCGCTTACAAAAATCGACAACTTTTCTAACGTGCATCTCAAAACTTTTTAAAACTCCTCTTGTGAAAAGAATTCTAAAGATTTCTGAAACACAGAATCAGGTAGTACCAGCAATGATGTCTCTTCTCAGCATCAAATTCCTGCATTAGTTGTTGGTCACTGTGACAAAATACCTTCATGTGGTATTCATGTGGCATGAAAGGAGGAAAGTTTTATTTTGGCTTACAGAGACTTCATTCCATGGTTGCTTGAATCCAGTACTATGGACCTGTGGTGATGCAGAACATCATGACCTTGAGCACATGGCAGAACAGAGCTGCTCAGCTCCTGATAGAGAGGAGTCTGGGAACAGGAGAGGTAGGCTGGGGATAAGATACAACCATCAAGGACATACTCCTAATGACCCACCTTTTCCAACTATGCCCCACCTCCTAAAGTTTCCACCAACTCCCAATAGAACCACCAGCTGGGGACCAAACCTTTTATACACAAACCTTTGGGGAACATTCCAGATCCAAACTATAACACAATTTGCACCTCATGAATTGAGAACACTATGCTCAATTATATAATTTGTGGAGGCCAATTAATATTTTTACAGACCTTTAGAGTGAAGTATCATTGAGGCTTTCTACATGATATGGGGGAAGATATATAATAATTTCTCCTTGTTAATCCGTGTGAGTAGATGTGCTCTATGAATGTTTCCTGAATTCCTAGTGTTCACATTATGAAAACCACATGTCTTAGTTAAGACTGCTTTAACAGAATATCAGCTTGAGTGGCTTAAGCTGAAAGTATTTATTTCTTACAATTCTGGAAGCTGGACCCTTCAGATCAGTGTATCATCATTCTTGGTGTCTTGGTGAAAGAATTGATTTATAGATTGCTATCTTCTCTTTGTATTCTCACTTGGCAGAATGATCATATCCCTCATGTCCCTTCTTATGAGGGTACTAAACCAAATGTCTGAGGGCTCCACCCATGTCACCTATTACTTCTCAATGATCCCACTTCTTAACATCATCACATCGGGGTTCAGATCTCAACATCTGAATTTTGGGGGGGACACAGTATTTAGTCCATAACACTACTGAAACATTTTTCAGGATAGAAACAAAATAATCCAATCTGACACTGTCTTGAGCATCTCTATTATCAATCATGGATTGGGGTGATTCTTCACAGTAACAAACTGTTATAAGCCATACCCTCAGAACAATAGACTGTCAAAGTCGGAAGGAGAATTTAGAACATTTTATCCATTCAGTCTGTGTCAGTAAGTTTTTCACTGCTGTGACCAAAATACCTGATGAGAATAAAAGCAGGAAATGTTTATTTTGGCTCATGGTTTCAGAGGTCTTAGTCCATGGATGGCTGACTCCATTAATCAGGCCCCAAAGTGAGGCACAACACCATGGCTGCAGAGTGTAGAAGAAAGCTGTTTATCTCATGGCAACCAGAGGGCAGAGAAAAAGAGAGATAAAGAGAGCAAAGAGCCAAGGACAGAATATAATCTCCAGTGGCAAGCCCCCAGTCATCTATTTTTCCAGCCATACCCCACCTGCCAACAGATATTCTACAATATTTTATTCAAATTATTAATCCATCAAATGGATTAATCCATTGATTAGTTTATAGCTCTCATATTTTAATCAGTTCACTTCTAATCATTGCTACAGTAGGTATCACATGAGTTTTTGGGGGGTGACTTTGCATATTTAAACCATAACACAAATTTCCAATTTCATTCAACCACCTGGTTATTCAGTTTATTTTTAAATATCTAGAAAGACATAATTTTACCACCTTTTGAGATACTTTAGACAGAAACCACAGTTATTGTGACCAGTTTGACATTATGAAGCAAGAGTGAAGCTAATTGCATTTATGTAAACAGATTATCATATCATATCACTTTGGAGTAAATGTCTCCATGGAAAAATGTCCATTTCTCTATCATTTGTTTTTTCAACAACAATATCAAGCTCCTTTTGTATACTAGTCACTTGTTTCAGAATAAAATTTCCCATTTGCCTACCCCACAGTTAAATAATGTATCCAGCAATAATTTTTTTTTTTTGAGAGAGAGAGAGAGAGAGAGAGAGAGAGAGAGAGAGAGAGAGAGAATTTTTAGTATTTATTTTTTAGTTTTTGGTGGACACAACATCTTTATTTTATTTGTATGTGGTGCTGAGGATCGAACCCAGCGCCCAGCGCATGCCAGGTGAGCATGCTACTGCTCAAGCCACATCCCCAGCCCAAAGCAATAATTTTTATAGTTACTTATTTCAATGTTTCCCAAAGAAGGTTCTGTGGAACATTATTCATGCAAGTATTCTCTATGAAAAAATTCTAAGGACAAAAATATTCAGTCAATTTTTCTAATCTATACAATTCTCATGGTGATTCAGAATGAATATTGTCATGCTAAAAACTTTAAGAACTCCTTAGGAAATGAAACCTGCTTAACTTTCCATAATTTAGTGTTTCCCAAACTTATTTGATCTGAGAAATCTTTTTCGAGTAACATCTGCTAGCATTTCTTTGAACCAACTGTTCTTTAAAAACGTATGTTGAGAAATGCTGGCCATAAATTACTGAGATGTCAAATCACAGGAGGAGAGTGAAACATCGATGTGGTAGAGTAAGCTTTTACTAATAGGAGATGTAATGAGAAGAAAAGATAACATAATCACAACAGCAGAGTTTTTTACCTTTACTCTTTTCTGTTTCGACCAACTTGAGCCCTAGCCGGTGTCATGCTATTTTGTTTGTTTGTTTTGACTGATGTATGACCACTACAGCCTCAGATAGGACTACAAGTCAGAGAACATTTGTAAGAGCTCAGTGCAGCCTTGGAACATCATAAATAAGATCACAACTGTTCTCTTTAAAAGAAGGGTGATGGATTAGGAAGAATTAGCCACAGGGAGTATTACAAGCATTCATCTTCCTTCATTATACTTTAGAGACACATGGTTATATGGCATGCAATTCTTTGCCAGACAAAAATGGGATGGCCAAAACCCTCTATGAATATTTAATAATCATAGATAATATATTCTTAAGTGGAATTTACCAAAGTAGGTCCTAGAAATGATATTTTTTTCATTTGGATGGCAAGCTTTGGGAGCAATGTAAAATCTTAATAAGCTATACCAAGTAGGGAAAAAAAGGTCCTGCTATTTAAATCATATTTTATAGGTAAATGCTAGGAATTGTGGCTTTCAGTTGGTACTTCCTTGTTATGATTTGGTGATATTTGCAACAAGGGTTTAATACTTTTGACCTGTGTTTTATTACTTATCAGTAATTTTATAGCTAACAACCAAACTGAAGCAAAATCATAGAATGGACACAATTACAGTAGAATTTACAGAGCATACAGTTCATCTGCCTCTGACAAGCCAATATAAAATCCCTCCATTACTTTAAAGGGTCACCCTCAAATCAGGGTTCTCTAGATTGTTTCATTAGACTATATTTTAAAAATTAAGAGAAAATATGGCTATAATAATATGGTGGTTTCATTGACTAGACTATAAGGTTTCCTTTTTTTAATCTTTCTTTTTTAGAACATTAAGCAATACTCTCCATAATGATAATTATTTTTTTTTCTAAATTCAGGAAACTGATAAAAAATGTAACCCAGTTTCCAGTCAGTAAATGTTAAAAAAATAAATACAAAAACCCTCTAAAACAGAATCAGCAGGATACCTCAGAATGCAGAACTAGAAAAATGCGATTGACTAAAATGTTTCCCAACAACAATAATTTATGAAGTGCACTTCTCTCTCTCTCTCTCTCTCTCTCTCTCTCTCTCTCTCTCTCTCTCACACACACACACACACACACACATGCCATTTATAAGAAGTACATGGAAATTTCATAGGTGAAAATAATAATTGGGACTTCTTTATTTTATGATTTTTAAAATAGAAACTTATAAGAAATAAAGTCACATAAAATGCTAAGTAAAGCTTAGGAGACTATCTCTACCTTCATTTTAGTACCTTAAGTATGAAATTAGCAGGTATTGATTAAAAGACGTTATCATATTGATGGATATTCAATGAAGCACATGGAACAAGTTGGTATTTAAGTGAATACGAAGGTAAAATTTTCCTAAACATGAATACAATTTCATTGTGCTGCCACCTCCCCCTCACAGCTTCTGGGGGACAGATATCCACATGATTAGCATTGTCTTAGAGGGACAGATTGTGGGTTTGAACATCAGTTCTGCCACTAATTGGCTATATGATGGTAGGCAAGCTATTCACCTTTCTGAACCCCAACAACTGGTCACTTGCATGTAAAATAACTATAATAGAAACATTCTCGCTGTATTGTGGTCTTGCCTATACAAGATCCTACAGTGCTTCCCTTTTCATAAGTATCTTGTACATACTATGACTATTCTTTCTCTCTTCCCACTTCTTCTCCCCTTGTCTTGTCTTGTTCCTATTCGATCTTCTTATTTTTATTAGTAAATTCCCCACATGTGGGGCTGGGGTTGTGACTTAGCGGTAGAGCACTTGCCTAGCACATGTGAGGTCCTGGGTTCGATTCTCAGAACCACATAAAATAAATAAATAAAATAAAGGTATTGTGTCAACTACAACTAAAAAATATTTTTTAAAAAATTCCCCACCCCTGACATCCTATTTACAATTACCATGATTTCAGGTCTCGTGTGCTTCATATTTTAGTACATTAAAAGCAAATATGTCACAATGCCAGTAGCCAGAAATTGACTGTGATGAGTTAATGTGTGTATGTATCTCAGTTTGGCAGTTAGCCCTAAAATTATTGACCTCCAGTGAGGAGACATTCATTCATTTATTCATTCATCTATTTAATAATTCAAGTACTTATTAAGAGTGAAGCACTGTGGTAAAATCTCAGACCTGAGGATCACGGCGGAAGCCTGTCCAGGCTGAACTGGCCTAGGTACCAACAGAGCTATATATATGGCACTATCTTCCAGGCCTTCTCCTGCCATACCACATTCCCAGGCTTCTGGGAGTGGGAGTGAGAGCTGGGGGAGGAGTTAAGAATTCAATGGCAAAAGTTGAAGAAATTATGAGGATTCTGACATTTAAGAATTTCTTTTTGCTGTACCTTATAATTTTTAAATGTCAGAGAAAATTGGAGTGGCTATTAAGTCTGAGATCTTAGCACAGAGTTAGGTCAGTTTTATTTTACTAAAATTGGTTTGTTTATTTCTAGCAAGTAAGCATTGCACTCCAATATGACAATTTCTTTCCTTCATCTGTAACTATATCATTGTTGTAAGACAAAGAGCTACAATTTCAAAGACAAAGCAATAAAAACAGAAGCATATTTGCTGCATTGGTCATAGGGATTTTTGTCTATTAGCGCAATAAAACAGGAAAGAAGCTAATATGTTTGATGTGTCTCACGTCTGAATAGTTTTATTATTGAGAGTCTTATCAATATGCCACAAGTGCACCTATTCAGAGACCTTAGGGTCATCTTTAAAGTAATACTGATATTTAGATTTTCTATAGTAGTCAATTAAGCTGTAAAATAGTGTTCTTTAAAAAATGAACCTAAATAAAAAGAAAAAAAAATACCCAGTAAACTACATTTTCATTAATTACCTCCACCCCCAAGAAGGGTAAGCATTAAATATCTCAAACCTGCAATAAATAACAATTTACTTAGTATGTAAGTTCCTGGTGGTAGTGGTGGCAGTGGGAGCCTGAATTCTGATTATATAAACTGATTCTTCCCTTGATATTTTTTTTTTTGGTTGTTATTTTGTACACATACAACAAATCTTATAATTATTTACCTTTATCAGCATGACTTGGTTCAAAGGCCACATGCCTTATTTTTTTAAATTTTTATTATTTATTTATTTATTTATTTATTGGGGTGGAATCTTGTAATGTTTTTCAGTCTTGAACTACTGGGCTCAAGTCTTCCTCCCACTTCAGCCTCCCAAGTGTTGGGACCACAGTTACCCACCACCATTCCTGACTCAAAAAGCCACTTTCTTAGTGAAATCTTCCAAGATTTTACTGAGTAGGAGTATTTTCTTTCTACTCTGAGTTTCCAAAACATTTCACAATTCTCATACGTTTCCACATTATACTGTCATTATTTCTTTATAATTTGTACATTTACTGTTTAAATGTTAGTCTATAGAAGGAGAACGTTTGTCTTACCTTTATATTTACCTCAGTGCCTCACCCTTAATAAATTTTTGAATTATTAAATATATGAATGAATGAATGAATGAATGTCTCATCACTTGAGGTCAATAATTTTAGGGCTAACTGCCCAAGTGACGTACACACACACATACACATATTTTGATTGTTTTGTCATGAAGAGTATGAAATGTTAGAGTCAAGAGTGATCCCAGAGATTTTATATTTTACTATTGTTCTTTATTTCATTCATTAAGATGCTGAAGCTCACAGAAACTGATGCAGTCCATGGACAGTTAAGTCCATAGCTCTAAGTCTGAGGTGAGGTAGAATGTCATGGCAGAAGGGCATGTCAGAGGAAAGCTGCTCAGGACATGGCAACCAGGAAGCAGAGATACAGCTTTGCTCACCAAGCACAAAGTATAAACACCAAAGGCATGCTCCAGTAACACACCCCCTCCAGCCACACCTTACATACCTATAGTTACTGCCTAGTTTTTTATATCAATGAATTAATTCACTGATTGACTTTAGCTCTTATAATATAATATAATCATTTCACCTCTGAAAATTCTTGCGTTTTCTCACACATGAGCTTTAGGAAAACATCAAATATCTAAACCATCACAACACCAGACTGACATAATCATTAAAATCTTACATGACGATTTTAGGATCTTCAACCTCTCAACCATATCAAGGATATAAGAAGGTCTGGAACCGCTCATTAAAGATTCTTTGAATGAAAATTTTAGTGTCTTGTGAGTCTCCTTATTATCCTGGAGGGAGAAATGGTACAGGAGGATCTTCCTCACATTAATGAGAACATATAGCAAATGTAATGTGTGCCCTATGAGGTTTCAGGGCATGGCGGTTAAGTGTTTGATGCACGATCAACTTACAAAGCAAATGCCTATCTTACCAGCTTCTTCGATAATAGAGTGAGGGACAGATTGCTGCTGATTGATTAATTTGGATTCTGAGAATTTCCTACAACAACATTTCCTAAGTATTTCCTATTGATCAGAGGTAGGTTCTTGTTCTACCACTCTGCCACCAAAACAAAATTACACAACTTAGGGCCATCTTGCATCTTATGTCAAAGGACCACCTTGGGGGGCAAAAATGTGTCTGTAAATTTCAGATTATATTTAAAGGAAATAAGGAAAGGACAAAAATTTGATTTTAAATTGCAACCTATGATTCCTGCTTCTTCCAACAGAAAATTTACAGTGGGATGAGACAAAGAGCTAACTTTTTTTTTCTTCTTAAAAAGAGTCAATTCTTCCAGTATTATTTATAATGGGATGCACCTTTTACCCTGAATAAAATATGTCATTATTTTCATACATTAAATTTAAATATCTATTTGTTCCTATATTCTATGCTGCTTCAAGCATATAACCATTCTTCTACATTATCAATATGTTAATAAAATCAGTTCATAGATTCTTTCAATATCTGGTCAGAGAACTCCATTGTCATTCTGTTCCAAATATCTTTAGGCCAATTTATTTGCATTTTTTTAATGAACAGAATAAACTTTAATTGACCTCTCTATGTAGAAGTTATTTTGTTTGAATTACACTGAATTTACAGAATTATTTCAGAGGAAAGTTTACATCATTTATAAAAATTAGACATCCTATCAAATATTTGCTATGTCTTCATAGCTTTCTATAATATTTGTGGTTTGTTTTACATACATCTATGCTATCTCCTTTGTATTCATTCCTGGGTATCTTATATTTTAACGACTATAGTGAATTTCATCATTCATGTTCATATTGTAAATATTTTAGGACAAGAAATCTCTCCAGTGTTAAGCTGATAAATGCTTAACATCTGACTCTGAAGGAAAAACAAGTACCTGATATTTAGAATCTGCTGATTTCCATAAGGTAAATAAATATTCCTGCCATGGCAATTTCAAGCTATCATCAATGACTGAATGTGGAATTAGGAGAACTGCTAAATTTATTCTTATGAGGTGTTATGAAACAATTTCAGTAAATTGATGTCACATATTTCCTAGTCAGATAATTTTTTAGATGACTAAATTGACTATCTATTAAATTCAAAGTAAACTTTAGAAATTAGAATCTGGAACTTAAAAATTAGAATCTAAAAACAAGAAATACAATGCAGAAAAAAAATGAAGACATGATCCTTAAATATATTTTTACCATTCTTTCTTTTATGCTTTTAATTGGGGAGCATTTATGATCATTGTTTGCCCAGGTTTCCCCTCATAGGAGCTCCCAGTCATGTGGGTTTTTATTTCCTCTTCCTTTTGCTTAGTCTAGAGTTGGATATATAGTTGAACAGATGTTATCGTCAGCCATACTTGACACACTCTCTCTCCACTCAACTATGTAAGCTCTCTGTGTCAAGTACACTAAGAGAAAAGCCACTTGAGTAAGAGGGAAATTCTCAAACGTTCAATGTATTACCTGATGGGAATCTATCCTAAAGATTCCTCCAATATCTGCTACATTGGTTTTAGGGGCATTTGATGGTCCTAGTTGAAATTTGCAACCTGAAGATCAGGAATGTTATGAAAATTCAGTAGTGTTCTGAACCATTTTGTTCGAGTTTAACTCCCCTTTGTCTTGGTAACACAAAGCTACCCATGAAGGTGCTTACCTCAGGCTCCTTTGACCTTATCGCATTAGAAGGCATCATGTTTATAGAAAATAAAATAGAGGGAGAGATGCTGCATCTAGTTGCTTGGGGCTCAACTAAGTTCATTTAACCCTTCCAAATCTAGGTTAGAGGCATCTGTCTAGCCAGACATATAGTATCTGTTCTTCAGAGTTCTGTTTGGAAACACTTCTGCTTTCTTTTGAGATGTGTCCTTTCTTTGCCAAGCATATTAGTTATCCAAGGCTGCCATAACAAGTAACCACAGATTGGATGAAGCAAACCAAAATTAGTTTCCTCACAGTTCTGGAGGATGAGTCCAAGATTGAGGTGTCAGTTGGATTCCTCTCTCCTGAGACCTTCCTCCTTGGCTTGTAGGTGGTGGTATTCTATGTGCTTTCACACAGTCTTTCCCTTAAGTGTTTGTGTCCAAGTTTTCTGTTTAATAAAGACATCAACATATTGGATTAGGGGCCTCCCTAATTATTTCATTCTAACCTAATTACTTCTGCAGAGACCCTATCTCCAAACATAGTCACATTCTGAAGTACTGAGAGTCAGCACTGCAGCTTAAGTATTGTGGAGCGCACCATTCAGCTTGTATCACAAGACTTGAAACTCAATCTACTATGTAACTATTGGTTGGCAATTTACTCATCCTGCCTTATTGATTAGACCTAATCTGGTTTGCCATCTTTAATTGTTTCTGTCTTATTTCTATATGTTAAAGTGCTGTTCAATAGGAATTGGAGTAAAGAGAAGATAAACACATGGATTCAAACTGCTATTATCAGAATTAGTATGAAATTTTGCAATGCCTGAGTGGGGAAACAAAAGAAAAGACAGAGCAGATCACTAGTGATCACAATAGTACACATACCTACCCTAACCCTGGGGACTAAGCCATATGCATGAGTATAATCTTCAGAGAAGAAAAAAAACTAATTATTCAGTATTCATTGTTTGAATTGCTTCAGTGTTATGGCTCCCATTTTAATGTTGTTTATTCACATTCCAGTTAAACATTAAGATGATTTTTAAAGTTAAAGAATGAAATGCAAAGAAATATTTGTAAATTTAATTTTCTGAGATCATGCCAAGAATATCACAGTGCCACTGGATTTTTTTTGTTTGTTTTTTCAGGGGGCGGGGAGTAGTAGACAATAATTTATAGTGTTTCTTTTGGTCCACTTGTGTCTAACTTGTAATCTTATTTTCTGGTCCTATAACCATTAAGAGTATTTATAAGCTACCCTACTGCTTTTAATAAGGATGGATACAAATGAGTCTTAAAGTTTCATATTATAAGAACATTTTCTGTGAACATATTCTATTCTCCCCTCTTTGATGCCTCAGCCCACACAACTAATACAACTGTTCCCTTTAATTAAAATGGGAAAATATATTACTTATAAAGCTTTGTCTTAAGCAGAGCTGGGAACAAAATCTATAGTTCACATAATGGAAGATGCTCTGTGAAATGGAATAAAATGATAAATTGAAAAATACATGGTATAATTATTTGTTTCCTGTTGTTATCTATTGTTTATCAGTAATAAGATTGTACAAAAGGATTACAAAGTCTCCATCTAATAAAATAAGAAAAACTATGAATCATATAACATATGGAAACTTCCAGCTAAAAAGCAGTCTTTGGAATTAAAATTCACCCTAGATTTTTTTTCTCTTATAAAAATTAATAAAATCCTTCTGGGTATTTTCTTCTATTATTTATTACATAAAAGTCAGATTAATAAAGGGAAATGGCTTTTAATGATTTTGTTTTTCCTTTTTCATAGATGCTTTGGTCATAGTCTGTAAAAATGATACAAAAGTAGTTGTTATCACGAGAGGAATTTTAGATGCCTAATAAGTATTCCTTGGAGGATAGCTATTAGGATTCCAGAATCAGGATTCCCTTTCCCTCTCCATTAAGTAAGTTGGGTGTTTCTATTTACTCTTATGTTTTTATTCAAATGAAATTTTCATATTTCTGCTGAAAACATAGATATTTCCTGAGTGCGAGGAGGAAGGGAAGTGAAGTTTGTGGGAAACAACCCAAAGGGGCGACTGTGATAACATATATTTGAACATAAGAGGTGGTTGAAAATCCTCTGTACCTTTGCATGTAGGTTTCATTATAATTAAGATAGAATAATCCATTCTACATTTTGAAAATTACTCACACTCAAAGTATTTTAAAGATATTTCTGCCACAATATAGTAACAGAAAAATTACACCATCATTTTACTACTTATTTATCCATAAAATGGTGTTCAGAAAAAAGAAAACCTAATTGCTACTCGTAAGAGAAGTGGGGACACAAGGTGTATTTCCTTTTAACACTGTTTAAAATAAAATATCAAGATACTACTTGTGTTTGAGGAATCTTGGCTTAATCCCCGCTTTGTAATATAGTTTTAAAATTCCAGCAGCTCCATGTTTGCTACCAGGGAATATAAAATGACTAGGTTGAATCCTTTGTAATCCTCCAGTGATGAGGAGCAGAATGATCAAACTAACATTTACTGATTTCCTACTAGATGTCAGACACATTTCTCTATTTTAAAAATTACATCCTAATCTTCAACTACTCTGTTAAAGTAGGTTATGTTAACCACTTTTATGGAGGGGGGTAAAAAGGAACCAAAGAGTAAAAGTGGTGTCAGCATTTGAACACAGGACTGTCTTATTCAAAGACTACACTGATTTCAATTTATATAGTTGTCTCTGAAGTACTCAAGAGCCACTACTGATTCTACAGTTTGAAGTTTGAAATCAGAAGAATTGGGTTGAATTAAAGCTTAGATGGACCACATTCTAAAGCTTCCATGCAAAAGATTCAGTCTAGCAGTCACAACCAAAGAACTGAGTGAAAACATCTATATATAAATTCTATAACCCATTGTTCAGTGAGTTCCCTTTATCCACAGGAGGCCTTCCCAGCTGGGGTGCTCTGGCAATGCTTCAAATGAAATAGATGTGAGATGCACAGAAATGCAATATCTCAGTTCTTGAAGTAACATAGCTAGCCCCTGGCCCAATTGCTTATCCTGACTCCCAACCGCCCCACCACATTTGCCATTCTGATACTGTGCTCTTTATTTATTTATTAATTGTTTGGGTGGTGCTGGGGGTTGAACCCTGGACCTTGAGACTGCTAGGCAAGTGTTCTACCACAGAGTAGCTACATCCTTAGCCCCTCCTGTCTTCATCCACTTAGCTGAACAATATTAAGCTACTGGCATTTATTTCTAAGACACACCATTTTCTTCTAAGCCTGTTTCTGATCAAGTGTATTTCTGTTTGGGATGCAAAACTGACTTCTTAGCTACCTTCTTCCTAACCCAATTTGTCTCCTTCAGGTCTCAGTTCAAAGACAATTCTTTGTGATGCCTCATACACATCTCCAAATAATCCAAAGCATTTCTCCCAGGCTTCACATGCTTTGTATATCTCATCGTTATATAAAAAAAAAGATGATTATTAAAATGAAAATGATTTGTTTTTATCTATCATTAATATCTTTATATTGTGTGATAAACTCGTTCTGGATAGAAACAGTATCTTCCCTGACTAAACTGGTAACTGGATCAGAGCAGAGCCTCAATAAAATCTGTTTAATTAATTGCTTATTAACTGATATGAAAAATAAGCCCTTGGGCCCTTTGTTGCTTTTTAACTTTTATTTTGGCGAAGAATTCCCTGTCACTCATCTAATAATTAATGGTACTTTAATAATAATAATGGAATGCACTCTCATACATAAAAAGTGTACACCATAGTTTCATGTTTAAATTTTACAACACATTTACAAAAAGAAATTTATTAAGGAATCAGTCATTTTTTGTTGTTGTTTTGTAATGCTGAGGATCAAACCCAGGGCCCTGTGCATGCTGGGCAAGAACTCTACCACTGATCTACATCCAAGCTTTCAATCATTCCTTTTAAATATTTTTAAAATGAGAAAAAAAATCCTACATTCTTCAAGAAAGTTATATTGTTTCTCTTCCTTCCTTGATATTTTCAGTACTCCTGTAATTTGAACACTTTGAATTAAATAAGAACAGGAATACAAGGTTAATGGACAGAGTTTTTTCTACTTTGTATTTGACACTAGGACCTTTGAAATGGAAATACCAGAGAGCTAACTATTTGTAATAAAGTGCCATCAAAAGGACTTTTGCATACTACTTTCAACTAGGATTTTACAATGAATATTAAGGAAATTCTGATACTGTGCTCTTTATTTATTTATTAATTATTTGGGTGGTGCTGGGGGTTGAACTCTGGACCTTGATCCTGCTAGGCAAGTATTCTACCATAAAGTAGCTACATCCTTAGCCCCTCTTTATTTTTTAAAGCAAGTTAAAGCTTGAATTTATTTAAACAATACAAATCACAATGAAACATTAAGAATATGAGTAAAATTATTGTGATTCATGCAGTTTATCAGTTATTTGTATCTCTACCAAATATTTTCTTGAAGCATCTCGACAGAAACATAGCAATTTAAAAATTATATCATAAAGATCAATTGTATGGCATTTATTATATGGCCCACCAATTCTTTTCTCCCACATTTTTCAAAGATACTCAGGCATCTCACACTACGAAAAGAATCCATAAAATTCAGAGGGAAAGTTTTATACTGAAATCTTACACAATCTAAAAATGTTGTTCAGTGCATAATTTGTCAGGAATTAGAAAATAAGTAGTTGGAGCTATGGCAGGATCACTAGGAAAACTTGGCCAAACTTATCCCATTTTGCTTTGTCATAAATTGTGATGGGACAAATATCCTTGTAACTACATTTCCTTCCTCATTAATAATTACCTTTTTAATTAAAAGTATTTAGGCCAGAAGCTATAGTACATGCATGTAATCCCAACTATATGTAGGAGTGTGGGTAAGGGGATTGCAAATTAAAGACCATCCTGAGCAATTTACTGAGAAACTATCTTAAAATGGGTGGGAATATAGCTCATTGGTAGAGAACTTGCCTAGCAAGTATGAGCCCTGTGTTCAATCCTTAGTACTGAAAAAATAATTAAAATTTTATGTAAAAAATATGAAAAATTCAAATACTTCTGTTCTCAAATTATTCTTTGGAAAATTATCATTAGTGTTTTATTCCTTTAGCAGTATGTGTCTGTTTTCTGTATCTTCATCAAAATTATGTTGTTAAAGAATCCTTTCCTCATTATCAGTCAAAAAATCATTTAATTTGGATTATTGATTTGTGATAAAGTTTAGTATATTCATAGGCTTTTTACATCTGTGCAAATGTGTGCATGTGAATATATAAAACATTTCCCATGTGGAAAACTGTATCTTTCTTATTAATGTCAAAAGACTTTATATATAGCACAGATGTTAACTTTTGCCTTTAATAACTGTGAACATTTCAAATTAATTTTCCACTTTTTTTGACTTTCAATCATATTGGCATTGATTTCTAATATGCAGAATCTTAAACCTTAATATAATCAAAACTGAGATCGTTTTCCATTATAATTTCTGGGTTTTGTAAGCAGTGGGTAGTGTTAATATTTATCTATATTTTCTTAAGAGTGTGTTTTAGCCCATTTGAATAATGGTGTGGGTGATTACATTTGTATATGAATATAATACACGTATATACATGTCTTAGTGTTCAGCATGAATATGCCTATGCTACTGCCTTTTCATTGTATGAGAATTTATGCCTAAAAACTTTTAAGTTTCCTCCAGCTGAAATATAGAATGATCTTAATTCATGTTTCCTCCTCCAAATTTATGTCAAAATCCTAACCCCCAATGTGATGGTATTGAGAGGTGGGGTCTTTGAGAGGTAATAGGTCATGAGGTTGGAGTGACTGACTGTGAATGGGAGAAATGCCCAGAGAGTTCCCTCGCCCTTTCTGCTATGTGAAGACATAGCTACAAGACAGCTATCAATGATCCTGGAAACCAGCCTCAGTCATACACTCAATCAGCTGGCACCTTGATCCTGGACTTCCATCCTCTAGAACTATGAGAAATATTTTTTTTAAAAAATAAACAAGTTGTTTATAAAATGAAGTACGTAGCATTTTGTTATTTATTTATATAGACTTTTGGTATATTGTGATATTACCACTGCCAGCATAAACCTTCTCCAGCTACTAAATGCATGGATGTGGTTCTGATTCTATATAGGCTTTTTGCAAGTTTCTTTTTCAATACTTCCTTCTATACCTTCCTTTTATGCCTTAGAATGAAAACTTGAAGACATGCTGTATTTCTGTTATAGATAAAGAAAATTTCTTTAAAATCTTGGAGCTTTTGACACAGTGCAATTGAATATCTTATCATTGCTAATTCTGGACAAAGGCAGTCAAAAGTACCACCAGAATGCTGCTTAGTGAGCTCTTCATCAAAAAAAAAAAAAAAAGAATTTTTTTTCTCCATACTACCCTGTCAGTTGTGGTAGTCCTATTTTATTTTGTCTCATAATTTCCCCCAGTTGATACTCACCTTACCTCTATTTGCTCTCATGATTATTTTACGTGAATCATAGACACAGAGACCATGGGGAAAATGACAGGTCATTGTATTCAGACCTCTGTACCTACTGCATGTTATTGCCAGACACTTATATTATCCCCTTTAGAATTATATTTAATCTCTTTCTGGATGTCTTATTGATGTTTCCTCAATGACCTCTTTGGGTGGCTATTCCATTGTTAAATTGCTCTTGCCTTTAGGACACTTTCTCTTATAAGTAATTTAAACATGCCCTTCTTATTTCTTGTAAAACATTCTAAGTCAACCAAGAATGATTCTTCACTCTACTGTATATTATTTCTTTCTTCTCCAGTAAAATACCATGTCATGGGAGGAGAACTCTCCATTCAACATGTAGGCCATTCAGAAGGAACCTAACAGAATTTTGCCACCTCCTCATCTACAAAAGGGAAATCTAAATGTTCACAAAAATTCCTGTAGCTCTAATATTCTGGGATCCCATGATGCCTACATTTGGTTCAGAAATTTCTAAATTAGTCTTTGTTCCAATTTGCAGTGCTCATGAAACATGAAGTCTGATGTGCTTAAATATATTATTTTTAACTTTCAACCATCTAAAAAGAGAAATTGTATCTTATATAATGAATACCAACTTTCATAGAGTGCATATTACGTACTACTTTGTATATTATCTGAAGTATATATTTGAAATGTCTTCTAATCATGTATTCTGTTACTGTTAAATATGCCATATATACATGTGTATGATATCTATAATATGTATTTAAATTTATTCCATTAGAACCAGTATGCCCAATATATCCTTGTTTTGCCTTCTATCTTCTTGAGCCATCACATCACTTTTCCTTTTTATTTCTGAAGATTTTCTGAGAATACTTGCCTTATGAAGACACTTTGAAGACTTTTGTGCTATTCCCTACTAAACTGTTCTGAAATAATTTTAATTTCCCTTATAGGCTACCAAGAATGTTTATTTATTCTAATTTTTAAAAAAGAACTCAATAGCTATCTAATATTTTCTAAAAATAAATGCTTCATTCTTTTAGAAACTCAACTTGGGAAGGTGTTTACTCAATCTGAATAGTTTCTCTGTGGTAGGAAATGCTAATTATAATTGATTGATATGTTATGTCAATAATAGTGATGTGATTGGGCTTTCATATTGAGCACACATGGTAAAACCTAGGTCTATCAAGAGAGGTTTTCTTATTAGTAATAGTAAACAGGGTATATTTTATGTGTGCTTTTCAGGTAATGTTTCTGTATGTTTTATTAAACAAAGTAGAAAATCATATATAGGAAATTTGTGTTTTCTTAGATATCTGATAATAGAAAATAGGTTTAACTTAGTTTCTAGCTACACATTAAGTAAAGTCTACAGGGGCAGTTAATTCCAGACTACATGTACCTTAGGGATTTGGAGCTGCCACATAGAAACCATGCACCTATATCTTCTGCTTAACAGCCATTCTGTCTCTCATTCCCTTGAAAGTTCACTTTGTTCAATGACTGTTAGACAATTTGGGTTTTCACAGCCTCTCTTCCAAGTCATTACTTTTCTATTTCAGTGAATATCCTACTTCTCTATCCTAATCCACGTCTTCACTGCCCCAACCATCCCCTGCAATGTGGTTTCCTAGTGTTCAAACACAATGGATGCATCTCAAACCTTGTTTTATACAGCCTATCTGAGTGATTGAACGATTTATAGATCTCATTCTTGAAATTTTTCACCCACATTGCTTCTATGACATCATATCCTCCCAATTTTCTTCCTAATCATGCAAAATACTGGTTAGCAAAAGGACATTGGAGAGAGATTTCCTAGATTCAAATTCTGACTTTCCAATTACTCAATTGCTGTGTGAATGCAGGAAAACCAACTAACTCCTTTATTTCTTTTCTTTTATTTTCCTTCCTTCCTTCCTTCCTTCCTTCCTTCCTTCCTTCCTTCCTTCCTTTCATTCCAGGGACTGAATCCAGGGGCACTTTACCACTGAGCTACATGCCCAGCCTATTTTTTTAATTTTCATTTTGAGACAGAATCTCGCTAACTTGCTCAGCGCCTCTCTAAATTGCAGAGTCTGGCTTTGAACTTGGAATCTAGCACTTCAGCCTTCTGAGCCCCTGGGATTATAGTTATGCACCACCAAGCCCTTCCCCAACTAACTTCTTTGTGTGAAATGGCGAGAATTATTAGCACCCGCCTCCAGAATGGTTGTGAGAATTTAGATGGCATTTAGAATATTCCCAAGACTTAGCATTATACACATCTCATGTTTTTAAATGCATACCTGGGATCTCCTTCATCCTTGGGCTCTTACTTCTAATTGACAAGTTTTAATCCATGGTCTACTTTTCTTCTTATATTGTAAACTATTTTATGGGTATTATTGTCTTTTCCTACTTATAAAGAACTAATATATACTGATTATTTCAGTGCAAATATCCCAATCAGTATCTACTATATCTAAATCTTTATTTCCAAACTAGTCACTAATTGGTTGACCCCAGGCATCTCAAAATCAACATGTCCAAGTTGAAATACCCTTTTTATTCCACTTTGTATCCCCATTGGTTCAATGGCTGGTGACATCAGCTATGCCAGTCATCTCCAGAACATGATGCAGGAGAGCGTCTCTAGTGAAGGGTGAAAAATTTCAAACTTCTGTTTATATTTAAAAATCAATAATGAAATCAAGCTTGTCTGATATTTACAACTTTCGTTGTGTTTTAGTCACTTTTCTCACTGCTGTGACTTAAAGACCCAACCAACACAATTGTAGAAGAGGAAAAGTTGATTTGGGAGAGATTCCACTCACCAGATACAAATATATACCAAAAGCCACACCCCAATTCCTACCTTCTCTAGCCACACCCTACCATTTCAGTTACCACTCATTTAATCCCTATCAGGGCATTAATTCACTGATTGGATTAAGACTTTGCAACCCAATCATTTCTCCTCTGAACCTTCTTGCATTGTCTCACATGTGAGCTTTTGTGGGACACCTCACATCCAAACCCTAATAGATTGACACTGACTCCCCCACTGAGTCAGTCAGTTATTTAGGCAATCTTTGAGAAAAGCAGACATCCACGAGAAAACATTAATAAGGCCTGGACTTTTTCATTTACTTTCATAATTTTGAGGCACACCAGAGCTTTCAATTAAATAGATATAGGTTATAAACAAAGTGGACAACTTACCTAAAGAGATTTCTTCAAATAAGCCATGTTGTGAAAGAGAATTTTAGTTTTATAATTTCAAATTCTCATCTACAACATCCATTGTGTCGCTACATTCTGCTAATTTCAATGACATCACTCCACCCTCTGCCCACACCTTTGGTTGAGGCTCCCTTTAATTGTTCTGTGGAAAGTAGTGTACAGTCTCTTAATGCTATTCCTACCTCCAATCTTACTCTATCTGGCATTTGGTATTTACTCTACGTAATTTTACTCTCTTCATGTGATACATGGCAGATCATGCCTCTCCTTGTTTGGCATTATTTGTTTTGGAATTCTCAGGTTGCTATAACAAAATACTATCGAATATGTGACTTATTTTCTTATAGTTCCATAACCTGGAAGTCCAAGATCAACTTGCCAGCATGATTAAGTTTTGCAAGGACTGTCTTTCTTGTTTGTACACTCACCTTCTCACTAATGTTAACATGACCTTTCGTTGGTGTATGTATATGTTTCTGTCCCATTATGACCTCACTTAATCTTAAGTACTTCCTAAAATCTCCATCTCTAATTACAATCTCACTAGGATGAGGATTTGGCATATGAATTTGGGCGTTGGGGAAAACATTCAGTCTAGAGCACACTGTTCAAGATTCTAAATCTTATTGGATACTGGGCTGCTGGCCACAGCATCTAAAGCTTTCTGTGATTCCCACACCAGCCTGTCTGTCCTTCCTCAGTTAGAATGATGCCTGATGCAGAAGCCTGTATTGAAACCATACTTATCATTTGCCCATATTCTCTGTATTCTCAGTATACATTATTCTTGTATGCTCTTTTTTTATATTTCTTGTTTCTTCTTATAAGGTATCATCCTTTAAGAAGTATGCACCAATAATAACTTCCTTACATTCTATTCCCTAACTCTACATCCTGGGTTTGGTTTAGATATCTTTCCTAACTGCTCTCTGTGTAAGTTAACATTACAGTATACTACAATAATTTGTTCACTTGCTTACTTCCCCATTAGATTATAAATTCGTTGAGGACAAGACTCATGTTTTACGATTATTATTATTATTGTAAATTTTTCCATTACCCAGTGGTTTAGATTGAATGGTTAGATGCTCAAAAAATTCTTACAACTAGAAAATGCTTTTATAGCATCACTGTAAATATATAAACTGATGAATATGGCTATCAATGTTGCTGTTATAAAAATTAAATTTCTTACATTCAATGAGTGTGTTGAATAATGTCTTTGAATCTTACAGGTCATAGTTATACAATGACTAGAAGGCAGACTTCAAAATATTGCTTAACTGTGCAGAGAGAGAATGTGGGGGTTGTGGGTGAGGATCTGGACAAAGAGAAGACATATAAACAAATCTGTTATCACTTATCATAGCAGAGTGACATATTTGGGAAGGTAAAACATAACAACAGTTGAGAAACATGAGAAACATGACTCCATCCCCAACTATGCCTGAGTTTCCCATACCTTAATTCCCATTGTCATGGTCATTCAAGGCTAATCACCATCTAATCACTTATAATGGACCAACACTTTCTCCTCTTCATTAGAGGCAGTCTGAGGCTGTCCTGGCTTCCTTTACACCAGCTTCCTACACCATCCATATGACTTTGCTCCTCTTCAATGTGA
Source organism: Marmota flaviventris (assembly GCF_047511675.1). NCBI lineage: Eukaryota > Metazoa > Chordata > Mammalia > Rodentia > Sciuridae > Marmota > Marmota flaviventris. The sequence continues at coordinate 68,113,487 of NC_092508.1, forward strand.
ATCCCAGTTAATTAACTAAAACTATCACAATATTCCACCTTCAATGCTTTAACTGAGAGGACTGGTTAAATCACAGCAATTCCGTGTGCATGGGTTAAATGAGAAAATACTCCTTCTGGTCCAGAAGAAGGTACTTGGCTGAATCTCCTCTTGCCAGATTTTCTAAAAATCTGTGCAGTAAAGCTGTAGTGGCTTTACTCTCTGGTCCAGGGGTAGGGAGATAAATATTATTGGACAACCCCCATATTTTTTTTTCTGGTCTTGAATTCTCTATTGCCCAGACTCCAGGTTTGGGAAAACTCAGAACAATGTGATCCCTCCCAATACATACATAACTGTCAACCCTCCTCCTTTGTCCCATGGCCAAAAAAGACTATATACTTTGTGAAGCTACCTAGGTTCCCTCTTCTTAATTGATTATATGAGAACAACCATTTCAGGGAAAAGTCAAAAGGCCCTCAAACACTCCTTTCCTGCTCTCAGGATGTCACTGTCATTGCAGCCTTTACTTCAACACCATGAGTTTGTAACAACTCCCAATCTTTCCTAACAGTATTGGCATTCTTGTGACAAATGTTTAGTCTTTAGAAGTTATTTTCACAACAAATCAATTTTCATATATGTAGTCAATCATCTTCTGTGTTCTTAGAAGATAACTGTCAGGATATGACCAACAAATTACAAAAATGGTCAAGTATAATTAAAAATAACTCTTTGTTAATCACTGGTGAAGTGATTTGGAGTTCAATTATATCTGGAATTTGTAGGCCCTAGTGGGGAAGAGAAGACAAAACACAGTGGTGCTTTTTACTGCACCTGCAAAATGCAGCTATGGGTTCTTTCTTCAGGTAACATATGTTTCTGTGTTTTTGAACTGATGACCTTCTTTGCACTTCTCAAATAGCAGCAAAACAAAATTCCCTCAGAATCGAAAAAAAATTTAAAAATGTCAAATAGTGTGTGAAGTTGAGAATTCTCTAAGGCAGAGGAATCCAGTTTTTAAGAGGGTAAAGAAATAAGCAAAATGACCCAGACATAAAACTTACCCTAAGAGAGAAAATAGCTGGGAGTGGAAAACCAATTCTTCAGAGGACAAAGATAGGAGGATAATTGGTTCAGAAGAAAAACTTGTACCTGAAGTAGAGAAAAAGCAGGTTGATAACCCTTGTGGGACTATGAAGGAAAGGAATCAGTGCTGTCCTCATAACCATGGAGGCTGGGATGGCCCCCAATATTTGAGACTCTATTGTGGAAGTTAAAGGAGGGAAGAAAAGGAAGTCATTGTTCACTGAGAAAGGAACTAAAATGTTTTCAGGCCAAAGAAAAATTCAATACTAGGCTTGAAACTATGAGGAAATAAAAAGACAAATGAGGCACTAGAGATGGAGTACCAAAAACAAATAACTTTTGGAGAGATTATTGAAAGAATAATATATATTTTAGAAATTACTGGATGCACTCATGTTTCTGTTGCTAGTTAACCTAAGCATATGATTTCAAAATAAATGAAGCCAGTGATAAGGTTTCTCTTTCTGACATATCAGTTTATAGGTATTCATCAAATATTTACACATATCCAATATAATGCCTACAGAGACAATGCTACATGAAACAGGGAGTTAAGATCTTGAGTTACTAAAGTTGGGGTGAGGTGTGTGCATGTATTTAAATGTACTGCACTGAGAGTAAAATCGTTCTCCATATAATTCTGAGAATATTTTCTGATTGTATTTCATCTAGATTTTTTTCTTTCTTTCCAAAAGCATGAAGAATAAAAAAAAAACTGCAGATTATGAAGTTATTCAGACAGAAATAAGAACACTGTAAGTAGATAGGCAATTTGTAGAGAACATATTTGTCTTTAAATACCATTTAACAGTATTTATAAAAAATTGAAGTGTGTGGCATTTTACACTACTTTTAATGGCCTTACACAAAGGAAAGACCAACCCTAGGTGCCCAAACAAAAACTTGGGACAACAAACATGGACATTTGGAAGAGACTTATTAGATGTTGAATGATTCAGCAGAAAAGCACAGAACAGACTCCATTTCCTAGACATATCTGCATAAAGACTTTATCATAAAAAAATTAATCCTTTTTGTGAGGGAAATTTTAAAATTAAATCAAACACTATCATGCAATTCAGGAGATAGTGAGAGTTCCTCAAGCCTTCAGAAACCTGCTGAACTTACCTAGAAAGACTTAACTCCAGAGCCAGTGGAAAATCAAGAGCCAGTGGAGTAGATGATGTAGGTACTCAGCCCCTAGCTTCTCACTCAACATTCAACTTCTAGCACCTGTATTTATTAATATTAATCTCTTAAGGCCAGAGTGCCAAGGCCATCAAAAAATGGGTGACAGCAATTACATAGTTACATAAATATCTGAGTCCTCTGGGAAGAATAACTACATGGTATATGTTCTACATGCGTTCACCTTCCCCAATATGAGCAAGTCTAGTCATCCACAGTGGTAAACGACTTAATCAAAAGGTCTTTGGACTACCTTCCCTGCCTTATCTCATTACCTCCCTGTCCTACTGGTGGTGAACAATATCAAGATAATTATTTATGATTCTATTGATGGATTTCTCCCATATACATCATTTGTTGGAGACTTCTTGTCTCAATGTCTGCTGTTAGGCTACACAAGCTATGGCACTTTCCCTGAGACTTGTAGGCATTTTCTGTGTGATTACAGTTTTAAAGGTCATGTAACCTCATGAGCTAACAGTGGAACTTAACTTCTTCAGTTCCTCAAAAAATGTATCAACTCACCACTTTAATAAACTCAAAAATCTTTTTTGAAATTCTAATAGGAAGTCACTTCACAAAACATCAAAATGTGCAACTATTCTCTCTTTGCCCTTTCTCTTCTACAATTTCCTTGCAGATTGCTTGAAAGACCCTCAAATTCTTTCCTGTCTATTACATTGTGCAGTAACTTCTTCCTTTCACCATTTAGGGTAGGCAAACCAGGGTATGGTAGTTCTACCTACTCTTCTGAGAACTTACATTCTTTCCTCAAATAGCTCTCTCCTTAAAGGGAATTCAAAAGGTGAACAATATTATTATACTTAGTTATGGTCATAACTTCACTAAATAAGACTATATTTTTAAGTGTTATAATTACATATTATTATATAGCATGACAATTAAGTATTCTCAGAGATTTTTATACCATAAACTGAATATATTTATATTTCCAGTTAGTATTCATTCTCAACTCTTTTTTTTGTTGTTGTTGTTGTTGTTGTTACCTTGGTAAAACCATGAGTTAAAGAAATCCCCCCATAGAATCATAAATAATTATCTAGATCTGTTTCACCAAACTTGACAAGGGTGGGACTCTTTTACTGGGCTTAAGGTTTACATAATTTGAGGTGTTCTCTTAAAAAGGAAAAAGAAAAAAAAAGTAGATGAGTCCTGGACAGCCAAGAATTCTGAAACTTAACTCTTACTTAGCTACATGGTAAAATCAGACTTGGTGCCTCGCTGTCTCACAGAGTAAGCCTGCTGAGAATGTATCATCTTAAAACAACCAGAACATTGAGTGCTTACAATCTACTAGGTGTGGTTTTAAGCAATATATTAAGGTTAGTTTATTAAGTCTATCTTTATCCTGAATTTAGAGATGAGAAAACAGCAGGACAAAGAGATTGAATAACTAGAAGGACACACAACTATTAAATAGCAAACTTTCAGTGTGGATTGTGGTTCTCCATCCCGCACACAAAACCTGTGCACTATAATGCCTGTGAAAATTTTTATCTTCTTAGATTCTAAGCAAATCATTATCTGTGAAAGTGGTCTAAACCAAAGACAAATTCCCCATAAATACTAAAACTCTACTTGCTATCTTGGGGTCCAATTTTCCTTAACTTTTTAAGCAACCAGATCAGCCACATGCTCAGAGGGACACCCAAAAGCTTGATCATCTCACCAGTGTTCCTCATGGTGTACTCAAAGCAAGAGGAAGACCACTACTTGATTCTCTCCAAAATAAAATAAAAATGTACATATATCTTATGAAGTTGAGAATATTTACATCAGTACAGGCTGGCTTATCTGTACAGTGAAGTGACAGTGCAATTTTACAGAGAGTTAGATATAAATATAGAGTCCCTGAGGCAATTTGAATAACTAGGTTGGTAAATCAGCACAGGGAAGTGGGGTGTAAACCCTTCCTTGTGTTGTGGTAAATACCTGTATGGGGTCACTACCCCTTTGTCACCATATATTGTATACACAGTAATCAGATTCCTATTTGAATGAACCAAAAGTGATCAGTTTTTCCAACTTGATCCAAGGAAACATTTCTTTCATAATTGATGCTATTATATTTTTGTTCAGTTGGGAGCAACTGTGAATGTAGAACTGTGAGGTGAATCTCTACGGCTTACTTTCTTGTAGTGATTGAGGGACACAGAAGGCCAATTCATAGGGAGAGAGAACTCACCAGTAGAATTTTCTGTTCATGGAGCTCAGCTGCTTATTTTCCCTTTAAGAATCTTAAATTTCCCTTGTATCATTTATAATTCTTGGAACTTTTCTGTTTATGTCTTAATCTTAGCTTTAATTTTTGTTAATTGAAACCTACATAACTCTTAATTGGAGAAATGTAACTCAAAATTTTATTTTATTAAAAAAAAACTTTTTTATCAAGTTTTTCCCATTCAGAAGTGTAACTAAAAAGCAGCTATGACATTTTTAGAATATAACCAACAAAAACTGGACAATTCAAATTCAACTGTGAGTAGGAATAATCTCAGTGGGAGGTGGCCAAGACTAGTAATTTCTTTTTTTTAATATTTATTTTTTAGTTGTAGTTGGATGCCATACCTTTATTTAATTTATTTTTATGTGGTGCTGAGGATCGAACCCAGGGCCTCGCACATGCTAGGCAAATGCTTTATCACTGAGCCATGACCCCAGCCCCAAGACTAGTAATTTCTGAAGGGTGTGGTTATTATTCAAGGTGAATAGCATCAAATGTGTTTTTCTCACATGCTTCCATAATTTGATGTTCTACTTCTAAAGACTGAGGTCATATTATTTTTAGATTTTTCAAATCATTAATATATTCTTGTTTCCTTCTTCATAGAAAGTTTTGTTAATGAATCCTTGCTTTATTAGAGCTTGGGGCTTTTTAAAAGTTCAATTTCACTGTGAAGTCAAGGTCTTAAAATTCCTTATGGATAAAGATGCTTTTTCCTCTATGTTTATCTCATTTACTGGATTAGTTATGAGATTAAGTAAAATTTCAGTCAATATTTTGTGGTGATTTTTACATGTGGGTATTTCTGTAGGTATGTATGCATGTAATAATAACGGTCTAAAATAAATTATTGTCCTGAGTGCAAGTGACAGGTGGGTGCCTATATTATTAACTCATTAATAAAGGATACTTCATTAATCAAATATTATTCACATATGTTTATCTTGTTGGGGAGGAGTCCAAGGTAATTTAAACATTTTCTAAGATATAGAATATTTGTTCTATTGTGGTTGTTGTCTACCTGATTTAGTTAGATTTTCTGCTTATGAGAAATATGCGATGTTAAAAGTTTAAAAGAATAATTTAAAAGGAAAATTGCCAATTTTTCAAGCAGATGGGGATATATTTTAGTCAGGTGAAAAAAATGTTTATATTTCCTTCAAATTTTGTGCCTCAGAAGTGGTATAAAAGATTTGGATTATCATCTATGTACTTTTCAAAAAGACTATAAAATAAAATTACACAAACGGAAATACAGATTTGAATCTTCCAGGAAGACCTAATAGTATTTGCATATCATTATAATCCCCATTGTTTTTTTTTCTTTAAACTTATATTTAAATTCAGAGATACATTTACTATTTAAAGTAACATAATATAATAGAAACAGTGGGAACCCTCAAGCCACATCTCTTTACATTTCTAATACATAAGCATTGTGTCCTCATATGACATTAGTAATCTAATCCAGGGAAAATGAAATTTTATGATAACCAGTTGTAACTTTCTTGTAAAAAAACTGAGTGGGGAGACCTTTAAGTAGAAATTTCGCACTTGCACATTTACCCTGTAGTAATATATATATTTTTTCCTTCTATTATTTTTGAACTTCATATAAATGACAGGTTCTGTCTACACTTTTTGATGAATTAGTTTTTCATTAAAAATTTTGTTCTTTAGAAAGATTAATCCACCTGTAGATTATTTCATTTTCACTTTAAATAATTATCTATTTTATAAGATACATTATTTAGTCATTTAACTCTTACTAAATATATTCTGGATTCTTATCATGTTTAAAATATCAGATTGTTTGGTTTTGGTATTACTGTATTGTTTTGAACATTCTTGAATCTCTTTACATATCTATGTGTGAATGTATATATATACATATATATATATATATATATATATACACACACACACACACATTTATTTATGTGTATTAAAGCATACATAGTATGCTTCTTAATTGCTGAATCCAAGGATATGTGCACATTCACATTTACTAGATAATTCCACCCAAATATGTTGACTTCAATACTCTAAGTCATAGTCAACATTAGTATTGACATATGTTTTAGTTGAATTCAATCTAAGCATGAGTGGGTGAAATTGTTATGGGTTGAATTTGTCTTTTTCTAATTCCTAAAGTAATTAACTAATTATTAAATATATTTGTGTGTTATATTTATATTTAGTTTATATTTAGTTAGTTTATATTTTCCTTGTCTTATGTGGCTATTTGTGAAGACAAGTTTTAATTTAAATAAACTTTTTTTTTTCTTTATGCTTTGTGCTTTTATGTCTTATTTAGGAAAAGCTGTCTGATCAGATTTCAGTTTTCCCTAAAATATAGATTATTTTTTTTTCTTTGCCGCAGTCCGGCTGCAGCAAAATAACCCCAGGGTGATGAGCAACTTGTGTACATTGATACAGCAGGAGTGGGAGCCGTTTATTGTAGGACAGGAGGGGTATATATACATTACACACAGCTTATCTTAATTAACATAAACTAGATACAGCAGTCAACCAATAAGGAATCTCCACACTTAATGGCTCACTGGCCTTACTTCACAAACCACTCCCTCTGGCAAAATGCCAGGTGCCATCTTGACTTGTTTACAGACCCTAACATTTCTTTAGGGAATATATGTCCCTAATCCTCTTGTAATTGATTTTTGTGTATGAATTAAAGTAGACTTTTTATTTTACTTCATTTCCTTTCTTTTTGCTTTTATTTACTTCTATGGGGATAATCAGTTGAAACTATGCTATTTACTGAACAGTCCATTTTTCCCTTCCTATCTGAATGGTCAGCACTCTTGTCCCTGAGGTTCATGCATTCTCAGGGTTCTTTCTGTGTGTGTTTCTGCTATTCCACTGGTCTCCTTATTTATTCCTGAATAACCATGACACCACTTCAGACATGTTGACTTTGTTCCTAATGTTGTATCGAACAGGGAATTCCCCTCACCTTGTTCTTCTCAAGCGTTTATTGGATAGTCTTTTTCTTTAACCATCTTTATATATCATATAATTAGCTCAAAAACTTCTATTTTAAAAAAGACAAAAACTGTTGTGAATTTTGTAGAGATTGTATTGAATCCATCCACCAATTTTGGTAAGAATTCATATTTTTACAAAATCAAACCAATTCTTTCTCTGTGTCCATGATGTGCTTCTTCATTTAGTCTTCAGTATGTTTCAATATTTTACATTTTTCTATATATAAAATTCTTGTACATTTAAAAAAAATTTACTTACCTAGTACATTATTTTTTAAAATGCCTTTGTAAATTTACCTTTATACTAATGATATTTTCTAAGTCACTCCTTTATACAGCTTTACACTTTTGTACTTTTGTGTATTGTACTTTATATTATCGCATAACTTAAATCATTTCAAAAAATTCCAATAATTTGCCTATAATAGCTTTGGATTTTCTTTGTAGTAAATCATACTATTTACAAATAACTAACAACCTGATTTCTTTTTATGTTGTATCACTTAAAATAAGACAGATTATGATAACTTAAGCAAAATAGAAACTTTAATGAACAAATGGAAAAATAAAAATATTGATTAATTATAGTCTCCCAAATAGGAACAAACAGAAACCATGGGAAAAGAAAGATATTTTCCCTGAATATATGATTGCATTTATTAATAGCTATTATTTGCTCACAAATTTTCCTCTACTACTTGAAAAGTGTATATCATAATTGCATTAAATTAAAAACTTTAATATGCATATTAATTTTAACAAATCTTAAAATTAATAAAAATCTTCTTCCTTTCCCTAATAATATGATAATTTAGAGTGCTGTTCTCATTGTCTATTTCCTAATATGCTATTTTTGAGATGATTTCTTTGGTCATTTACAGAGAGTCTTATATTTTTCAGAGTTCCATCTTTTTGAGGAGAGTGTCTGACTTCCAATTAGTTTTAACCCTATCTTTGCCTATCCTTTTATCAGGACAGCAGCTTTGGCAATAACAGGTCAGCAGATGGCCAAGACTTCCTTACTGTTAGCTTTCTGTGGTTCCTTGCTATTGATGAAATCAATTATTTTCCCATTATTTCAAACACCGTTTTTTCATCATATTTTCATGTTCTGTGTCAGGAAAGATTATCTTATATATCTTAAACCCCATGTCAATGAAATCAAAGATGCATTTTTAAAATCTCCACAATGTTTGGAACATTTGGGTGCTTAGAAGACTATAATTTTAAACAGAACATGGCTCATTGTGTTTTGAGCAATTTGTAGTGTTGGGACTGTGTAACCACCTCTTGCTCAGTTGTATTATGTAGTTAATAATTGCACCAATGTTATGGGGTTGTTAAAATTAATAAGTGAACTTAATGGTTAGAATGGTAACTTATGTATAGTATGTATTCAATAAATGCTAGTAGTATTATTCTCATAAAGTGGGAAGACACTGATATTGTTTTCTTTTTTTAATATATATTTTAATTGTCAAGGGACCTTTATTTTATTTATTTATATATGGTGCTGAGAATCAAACAACCAGGCTTCACACATGCTAGGCAAGTGCTCTACCACTGAGCCACAATCCCAGCCCTGATGTTGTTTTCTTACTAGGTCATTTTGCATAGGCAAAATTCATTGTTAGAAAAATAAATCTGAAAAATTTATATTTACAGGTTCAGTTAAAAATGAGAGGATTTTGTTAATAATATTAGCTATCTCTTGATTTGTTTCAAATTGGACTTTGTACACTTTGATTCTCAACTTACTTCCCTAAAGAGTCAAGCTATTGATCTTTATGGTATTAGGCTCACAGTGCAAAATTTGCCAACATCTCTTGATAATGATCACCTAGATTCTTGTTTAAAATGCATATTCTCAGAATCCTTCCCTAGAGAGTCTGATTCAATAGACCTCTTTGGAAACTTATTTTAATAGTACCCTAGGGGAACCTGGTACATACAAATCTATGGCATCGGAAAGCAGAAAAAAATGTAGAGTGTATCCTACTCATGTTTTAATCTCAAACAAAAAGACCTCAGAAAGTCATTTATACTTCATTTTATTTCATTTTACTATAAAATGAGAATAGTTACAATGGTCTTTTGTCATTAGCTAATTGAGGAAAGATGATTATGAAAGGAGTATGCATTTTGGAGAGGCAACACCAATTCCAAACGCAATGAAATAATTGCCTAAGTTATCATTTTGTCTCTCTTCTTGATGTTTGAATTTTTGTTTTATTCTCTAGACCAGTTCAGCCAGACTAATACCATTTCCTTGAATCCTCTTGTACTATAGTACGATTTCCTTTTTCTATAGTTTGATGTTGCCTCATATTTTCTTCTTTCACCAACAGTTACATCATATGGAATGTTTGTACTATCAGGAGAGTGAGTTCTTAAAAAAAAAAAAAAAAAGCAATCAGTTCAACTCTTGTATGGTGGTTAAATCTGGGATGGGTTATTAGGCTAGTCTTACTACTATTACTTTGTAAGCACAGCTTGGTGGAGAGATAGGTTGACTAGGTTTCTGCAATTCATAAAACAGAAATATATCTAGCACAGTAGCAAGAATATTTTAGCAACTAATATGAAACTAACAATGTTCTGGTTCTTTCTATCATATATTCCCAATTTACTTCACTATGGCTCTCTCACTTTATTTAAATCTTTAGTATCAGATGCAAGCATATGGAAATTTATTCAAAAGTATGTTCCCAAACCAGTAAGAAAGTTCGTAATTTAGATCTTCATGTGTAATTTGAAAATGGATAAGATGAGGTGGTCCCTGCCATTCTTACTAACGTAATCCTGTTCTCCCAATTTTACCCACCCTCCACCAACCTCAGAGAACAGAAGAAGTAGAAATTATTTTTAACAGGAAGTTCCTTCTTTGCTTCATATATTACATCAGTTCTGATTATTGAGTAGAGTCCTATGGCTCATTTGTATTTAGCATTAGGAGTTCTGAGAAAGGAATAATTAGACTCTAACGATGGGATTTCAGCAGATAATGGACAGTATGCCAGGTACTTAGTTTCAGTATCTTCATTTCTATTCACATCTCTATGTACTGTGTGATATTTTCCCTTAATTTAATTTTAGTACCATTGTTGTATCTTGTGTTTAATTTTTTTATAGCTTGCTATAATTAAGCTTTTATTTGGAAGTCATTTTAAGCCCACTGCATCGTTGTCATGAAATTGTTGGTAATATGTGATTACATTATGTTGTCTTTTGCCAGGACACTCTTGTAAATGAAGCATTATCCTCAGAGATTTTCTTGGCTGAAAATGTAAGTAATTAAAAAGTAAACAAATATTATCTGTTACATATGCTGCAATAATAAATACTTCAGTATAATACAAGTTAATGTCTCTTTTGGGATACAGTTTAATCCTGCTACAACATGTTTTATAAATGGACAAATAAATGAGTAAGCACTTAATATCTTATATACTATGGCATACAGATGCCCAGAGCTTTTATATATTCTCTCTTTGAGTATTTACACATTTCTTAGCTGGCATTATCAACTATCTTTTAGCATTATTTGTTGTTTTATAACAATACCAGATATGAAGTGGTAAAAAATAGCATTATTTATCAAAAATTCTCAAACAAGTAAGTGACAGTCTAGGAAAATAGGCACTCTTTTTGACTATAGCTGAGAGAATTAAAATTAACACATTCTATTTGGAAAGAAATTCAGCAATATGTATCAAAAGCTTAAAAATACACTTATCCACCTATTTATTTCTTGGAAATTATCTTAAAAATTTAAATCATCTTAAAAACCACTGAAATATGTGCAAAGACATTTATACATAATGTCCATTACTATATTCTTTCAAATGTACATATATTATAAATAACCTAGGGCTGGGGCTGTAGCTCAGTGGCAGAGTACTTCCCTAACATGTGTGAGGCACTGGGTTCGATCCTCAGCACCACATAATAAATAAATAGATAGATATATGGATAGATAGATGATATATAGATAGATAAAATAAAGGCATGTCCATCTGCAACTATAAAAATATTTAAAAAATAAACTAAGCATATGTTAGTAAATAACTAATTAAGCTGAATATTGTAAATTCATAACCTAAAATATTTTATATGTATTAAAATCAAATTTTAAGGGGAAAACAAATGATACAAAAGATTTGTATTACATGAATAAGCAACAAATAAAAATAGTGTAATCCAAGTGCAGTTTCCAATGATTACTTAGATAAAGTGGAAGTAGAAGACACCAGCCTTCATACTCTGAAACAAATTAACAATAATTAGACAGCTATTCATGAATGAAAATATCCTTAGTAGGGCTCAAGAGTTCAATTAAGAACCCACAGCAGTACAGTGAGGCAAAAAATAGAGGATAACCATATAGAAGTGATTACTGGGAAGATGTGCATGGCTGAGACATCTAGAAATGGTTAGGAACAAAGAAGGTGAGAACTTGCAGTGTCAGCCAAATGATGGGTACTATAATGGTTCCCAGTGACTTGCTCTCTAGAGGACCCTGAAAAATGTTGCTGGTAAACAACTCTATAGGCCTTGTACCTGTCTTGGAATCACTGCAGTTTTCCCAATATAGGTCCCTTAGTGTACATCAGCACAGACTCCAATGTCTAGCTTGGCTGGGAATACCATCAACTTTCATCACTAGGTAACCAACAACCATTGCTGCTGCAAAGCCCCTGCACAAAGAGAACTACTATTCCTTGAACTCATATGACTCTGTTTCATCACTTCAGCAATGGAATGCCAACCCTCAATGCTGCAGCTGTTGCTCCTTCATGCATGCAAATGCTCCAGACCCTAGTTCTATTTATTTGTGCTTAAACCCACAACCACCACTGATGCAGACTAGTTCAGGCCTCAGAACTAAGAAATGTGATCACTCTTGTATATGATTTCACTTTAGACCTTGACTTCACAGATGCTTTGGAGCACTCGTATATCAGACAATGGAGCCACCATTGTATCAAGTGCCCCTGGACCTGTGGTTGTTCTGAACATGTTTCCTCTGCACACACACATTCTCTGAACTTCAGCTCTATAGCCACTCCATGAGAGACTGTGCCTACACCACACTTGGAGCTCCCATATCCTAGATTCTAGAAGTACTGTAGTTCTTTGCTACATTCTGGACCTCAGACCACAGATATTCTACAAATTTTTATCTTTTCCATATCAGACCATCACTGTAGTGGGAGCACCTGTCCCCTGGACACTGGTACCATGGTTATTCTTGTCTCTTGGGTTGTAATTCCTCCACAAAAGCCTGCATTTTAGACCCTGGATCCATAGTTGTTCCAGAGGTACCAGACATCAGGGACCCAAACCATCTCAATAAAGAGCATGACTGTCAACTGAGGAATCCTGGTGCCAAGAAGGATCCTCTTGGCCATGATTTCTCCCACTGAAGAAACAAGATCAGGAGTACTCCAGCAGTCTCTGCCACTAATACCCAGTTGTTCTAACTGCTGTTGTGAACACTTGTAGTCTTGGCCACTTAGCATTCTTTAAATATTTTCTAATACTTACCTCAGCTGATAGAGCCTCATGAAAAGTATGCCACCCACTCAGAGTTAAAATCACCACATTCTCTCAGCTGACATGCATGCAACCACCTGTAAGTGAATATATTTCATTGAAGAAATCAGTCAGTGAAATCTGGAAGAGATAATTGCTTCCATCAATTGTGCAGACATCAATGGTAGGCCATAAGAAACATACTAAGGAAGCATGCATGAAACTACATCAGGAGCACAACAATATGCCAATAACTGACTCCAAAGTTACTGAAATGAAGGTCTATGAATTTTCCGAGAAGGAATTCAAAACAATTGTTTTAAGGGAACTCAACAAGCTATAATAGAAGAGACAACTCAAAAAATCAGAAAGTTAATACACAAACAAGGTGAACAAAGTAACAGAAATTGTTTTGAAAACTAAATTCTGGAGCTGAAGGACACATTAAATGCATTAAAATACAAGAGGATAAAATACAACTGGATTAAATAAAATTACAATGGGAGACTTGATTGAGTAGAAGAATCAGTGAATAACAAAAGATGTATTTTGAAACTATCCAGACAGAGAAGATAAAAGAAAATATAACTAAGAATTGTTAAGAAATCCTATAGGATTTATGAAACACTATCAAGTGGACCAATGTGTGTAGGAAATTTAAAAAGAACAAAAGAGCAAGAAGTGGCAGAAAGTTTATTTAAAGGAATAATTGCTGAAAAATATGGCTGCAAATTTCCCAAATCTGGAGACAGATATAAGACCAGGATTCAGACAGCTCAAAAGTACCCAAACATGTTCAACCCCAAGCAGTCTTCAGAACAACACAATATTAACAAGCTGTCAAAAATCAAAGAGAGAGGAAAATTTTGAAAGCAGAAAGAGAAAAGTGACATATCACATATAAAGCAACAACATCTATAAGGCATTTAGTGTATTTCTCAGAAGAAACCTTAAAGCAGACCAGAAGAAAATGGGTGATATAGTCAAAGTCTTGAAAGGAGAAAAAAACCTGAAAAAAAATTCTTTATCCTGCAAAACTGTAAAACTGTCCTTTAGAAATTAATAAGAGAAAAATACTTTACCAAGCAAATAAAAAATGAGGGAGCTCAATATCAATAGAACTTGGATTTGGAGAAACGCAAAATTTAGTTCTTCAAGCTAACTTGGAAATCAATTATTTAGAAAAATTGAAATATAGAAAAGTATACAAATCACTGGAATAGTATGCATCTAGTGAAATTCAGAGTTGTCAAACAATAAATTGATAGAGAGTAAATCACTTTTACCTATAGTATAAAGGTTTGAAAACTAAAAATAGTATAAATAATGATAGCTACAATAATTAATGAATGCATAATATAAAAATATGTAGACTGTGATATCAAAAAAAATGTGTGGGAAGGAGAATGAAAGAATAGATTTTTGCATGTAATTTAAATTAAGTTGTACTGTAAGGTTTTTCACATAAGCCTCATGGTAGCCATAAAGAAAAACCTAAAATACACACACAAGAGGTTAAAAAAAAAAGAAATTAAAGCATGCTGTTACAGATGATCTTATCAACCAAAATAAACCTTTCTCTTGTCTTTTTTGGCCCCTACTGAGATCATCACTAACTATTTCATGGCAGTATGGGCTTTTTTTTGGCTTGCAACTCCAAAATCTCCCAAATATCCATCCCTACATTTGTACATTCCATTCTTTTACATTCTTCCTCACTTGTAGATAATTATCATAACCACACATTCTGATAATATTCAGGCAGGTATAAACAAAATATCATAATCT